>NC_133658.1:471597563-471682563 GCF_037893015.1 Macrotis lagotis | reverse complement strand
TCTTTGAGTATAATATAGACCATTAGCAGCCTAATACAATTTGGCATAGTTCTCTCAACTGTCAAGCGGAGTTGCCTCCATAAAGGTTGATCATCTCATGATGTTCATGTGCAAATTGTTCTTTTGGTTCTACTTCTTTCGCTCAGCATCAGATCCTCTGAGTCATTCCATGCTTCTCTAGAGTCTGACCATTTATGGTTTCCTGTAGAAAAATAATATTACATAGTATTTATGTACCATAACTTGTTGAGCATTTCCCCAAGTGATGCGCATCCCTCTCAATTTCCAATTCATTGCCACTACAAAAAGAGTTGCTATGAATATGTTGGAACTTGTAGGACTTTTCCCATTTTTTACAAATTCATCTGGATATAGTCCTTGAAATGGAAGTGCTGGGTCAAAAGGTATGAACAGTTTTATGCTCTCCAGAAAGGTTGGATCTGTTCACAACTCCACCAGCAATGCATCAATGTCCCAATTCTCCCACAACCTCTCCAACATTGATCATTTTCCATTTTTTCTCATCAGGGCTAATCTAATAGGTGTGAGTTCATAACTTTTTTAATGTGCATTTCTCTATTCATTATCTGGAATCTCTAATAGTGATTTGGAACATTTTTATAAGTGATTATTGCTTTAATTTCTTCATCTGAAAACTGACGTTTTATTATTGACCATTTATGAATTGGTTAATGACTCGTGACTATAAATTTGATGCAATTTCATATATATTTTAGAAATGCGACTTTTTAACGGAAGTCCTGGTTATGAAGATTTTCCCCCAGCTTTCTGTTTTCCTTCTAATTTCGGCAACATTGATTTTATTAATGCAAAAACTTTTTAAATTTAATGTAGTCAAAATCACTAATTTTGTGGTTTACAATGTGCTCTAATTCTTCTTTTGTCATAACTGGATCCTTTTCCCATAGATTAGATAGAGGATTTTTGGGTCTATTAATTTATCCATGATGTTGTTCTTTATGTCTAAATCTTGTACCCATTTTGACCTTATTTTGGTATACTTTATGAGATGTGAATCTCTGACTAGTTTTTGCCACACTTTTTTTTCCAATTTTCCCAACAATTTATGTCAAAAAACTTGAGTTCTTACAACAGAGGTTGCTATCTTTGATTTTGTCAAATAATAAGATTGGTTGTAGTCATTTACTGCCATTTCTTTTAAATCTATTCTAATCCGATGATCCATTACTCTATTTCTCAACCAGTACCAGCCAGCTTTGATGATTTCTGCTTTATACTATAATTTGAGATATACATTTTTTTTCACCAGTTCCATTGATATTCTTTCCCTTTTGTTGATCCAGATGAATTTTGTTACTATATTTTCGGTAAAGTAGTTATTTGGTAGTTTTATTGGTATGGGACTGAATAAGTAATTTAATTTGAGTAGAATCTTCATTTTTATTATAATAGCTTCACCTAGCCATGAGCATTTACATTTCCCCAATTATTTATATCTGAGGTTCTTTGAGTGAGAAGAACTTTATAATTGTGTTCATACAGTTCCTGGGTTGGAGGTAGATTCTCAAGTATTTAATGTTGTTCATAGTTATTTGAAATGGAATTTCTCTTTCTATCTTTTGTTCTTGGGCTTTGTTGTCCATATATAGAAATGCTGATGATTTATGTGGGTTTATTTTATATCCTGCTACTTTGTTGAATTTGTTGATTGTTTCAAGATGTTTTTTAGATAATTTTCTCGAGTCCTTTAGGTATACCATCATATCATCTGCAAAGAGTATAAGTTTTTCTTTCTCATTGCCTATTCTGATTCGATCTATTTCTTGTTCTTCTCTTATTGCTTCTATTAGCATTTCTAATACTATATTGAATAGTAATGGTGATAATGGGCATCATTGTTTGATCCCTGGATTTATTGAAAATGCTCTGCATTTATTCCCATTAAATATAATATTTACTGATGGGTTTAGATAGATACTATTCATTATTTTAAGGAAAACTCCATTTATTACTAATCTCTCTAATGAGCTTCTAATAGGAATGGATGTTGTATTTTATCAAAGACTTTTTTAGGATCTATTGAGATAATCATGATTTCAGTTGGTTTTACTATTGATATGTTTAGTTATATTGAGATTATTCTGAATGTTGAACCATCCGTGCCTGTGTGGTATCAAGTCAGCCTGATCATGGTGTGCTATCTTGGTAATAATATGCTGTAGTCTCATTGCTAAAATTTTATTTAAGATTTTTGCATCAATATGCATTAGGGAGATTGGTCTTTAATTTTCTTTGTCTGTTTTGATTCTTCTTGATTTAGGCATCAGCAAAATTTTGATATCATAAAAGGAGTTTGGTGGAACTCCTTCCTCTCTTATTTTTTTAAAAATAGTTTATACAGAATAGGAATTAATTGTTCCTTAAATGTTTGGAAGAATTTACTTGTAAATTTATCTTGTCCTGGAGACTTTATCTTACTGAGTTTATTGCTGGTTTCTTAAATTCCTTTTTTTCTGAAATGGAGTTATTTTAAAAAAAATTATTTCCTCTTCTGTTAATCTAGGCAGTTTGTATTTTTACAAGTATTCATCCATTTCACTCAAGTTGTCCAATTTATTGGCATATAGTTTGACAAAGTAGCTCCGAATTATTTCTTTAATTTCCTGCTCATTGGTGGTTAGCTCACCCTTTTCAGCTTTCATTCTGGTAATTTGGTTATCTTCTTTCCTTTTTGTAAAAAACAGATTAACTAGAAGTTTGTCTATTTTATTATCTTTTTCATAAAACCAAATCTTAGTTTTATTTAAGAAATCAATGGTTTTATTGCTTTCCATTTTGTTAATCTCCCCTTTTATTTTCAGAATTTCTAATTTGATATTTAATTGAGGTCATTTAATTTGTTCTTTTTCTAGCTTTTTTAGTTGCATACCCAAATCATTGATCTCTTCTTGTTCTATTTTATTCATGTGGACATTTAGAGAGATATAAATTTTCCCCTTAAAACTCCCTTTGCTGCATCCCATAAATTTTGGTATGATGACACATTATTCTCATTTTCATGGATATAATTATCAATTATTTCTATTATTTGCTGTTTGATCCACCCATTATTTAAGATAAAGTTATTTAATTTCTAATTAGTTTTTGGTTTATCTTTCCTTGCCCCTTTATTACACATAATTTTTATTGCATCATGGACTGAGAAGTATGGATTTATTATTTCTTCTTTTCTGCATTTGATTTTGAGATTTTTGTGCCCTAGTACATGGTCAGTTTTGTTGATGGTACCATACTGCTGATGAAATAGTATATTCTTTTCTATCCCCATTAAGTTTTCACCAGAGGTCTACCATATCTAAGTTTTCTAAGATATTGTTACACTTTTTACCTTCCCACTTGTTTGTTTTGTTTTTAGATTTATCTAGTTCTGAAAGAGGGATAATGAGGCCTTGCATTATATAAGTTTTGCTTCTTGCATTATATAAGTTTTGCTATCTAATTCTCCTTGTAATTCATTCAGTGTTTCCTCTAGGAATCTGGATGCTATACTACTAGGTACATACATATTTAGTAATGCTCTAGCTTCAGTACTAATAGTGCCTTTTAAGAAGATGTGTTTTCCTTCCTTATCCCTTTTAATGAGATTGATTTTTACTTTTACTTTGTCTGAAATTAAGATCACTACCCCAGATATTTTTTTTAACTTCTACTGAGGTATTAGGTATTTTGTTCCAACCTTTTACCTTTATCTTCTGTGTATCTCTCTGCTTCAAATGTGTTTCTTTTAAACAACATATTTTAGATTATGGTTTTTAATCCATTATGCTGCCTGCTTCCATTTTATGGGACAGTTAATCCAATTCACATTTACTATTAAGATTAATAATTCTGTATTCCCCTACATCTTATTGTTCTACATTTATATTTATCTCTTACCTTTTCTCCTATTCCTCCTCACCAAAATTTTACTACTTTTCCCCCTTTCACTTTTTTTAGAAATTTAACTTTCACTTTCTTTTCTCTTATACCTTTCATTCCCTTTTATCAGTCCCTTGTTACCTTAGCTTTCACATTCCCAATCCACCCTCCCCCCCAGCCTTCCCTGTGGATTGTTAGATTTTTAAACTCAAATGGGAATGTATCTTATTGTCACACTGATCTGAATCTATTGAATAGATTTTACTCAGCATCCACATTCTCGCTTCTTTCCCTCTAAAATTTTAATTCTTTGTGTCTTCCCTTGGTTCTCTAATATTAATAATCAGGTATCATCAATCACAGGTCAATTATTTGATTGTTTGATAAGCTCCTGTTCTTATCAATATATCAACACGGATTGTTTACTTGGTTGCTTGATAAGCACCCCTGACTCAAATTGCATCAAATTATAAATATAGTTATAATCATTTTTTATCTTAACGCCCCCTTTTTTCAGGTTTTTGCAAGGCAAATGGGGTTAAGTGGCTTGCCCAAGGCTATAGAGCTAGGTAACTATTAAATGTCTGAAGCCAGGTTCGCCTGACTCCAGGGCCAGGGCTCTATCCACTGCACTACCTAGCCACCCAACTTAATCCCTTTTCAAGTATCTTTCAAGTACATATAATCCTCCTTAAAAACAAAAGTATCATCCAAAGTTATATCATTTCTTGAACTATTTGTGCCCCTCCCCCAGGCCTATTTTCTTTCCAACTTTACCCCCCTCCCCCCCAGGGTACTTAATATCTTGTTAAGTGAACCAAGACCTATTGTCTCTCCTACTTTAGCCTCCCCCACCCCCACTCAGAGTACTGTTAAGTGAAGCACCAGAGGTTGATCTAATTAACTGGAAAAATCTTGAAGATCTCTAAGTACTAGGAGGCTCTGGAGGTCTCTCACAAATGATTGAAGGGAACAGAGACTCTGTCTCAGGTCCTAGTAGTTTATGATGGCATCATTAGACAAGGTGCTTAGCACCTTGTGATTAAAGTGAGTCAAAACATAATGAGACAGTTAAGTCAAAGTTAATACCCCTGTTTTTTTTTTTTTTTTCAGGGCTTTTTGTCTCTAACATGGTGATGTGATCTTGGACTTCTTCAATTGAGAGACAAGACCCAATTATATCCCTATCCTTTAGGTTCATTCTCTTCAATTATATTCTAACCCCTAATTTTCCTTAGAGAAATAAAGTTCTAAAGAATTAGAATTTTTTTATCTTCCCTTTTAGTGACCAACATTTGTTTAAATCAATTTTGTTTTTTCAGTCCCCTTTTTCATTTACCTTTTTTATGTAAGATTTCAGTAATGTATTTGGTGATTAAATTCTCTGTTGAGTTCTGGTCTTTGTGCCAGGAAATTCTGGAACTCCTGTATTTCATTGAACATCCATCTTTTTCCCTGATAATATATGCTGAATTTTTCAGGGCACTTAATTCTGGGTCATAATTGCAGGTTTTAATTCTCATAAATATATGTTATCCCAGTTCTTCTGATCTTTCATTGTTGAGGCTGATAGGTCTTATTGTATTCCCTTTGTATTTTAATTGTTTTCTTTTTGCTGTTTGCAATATTCTCTCTTATTTGAGGGCTCTGGAATTTGGCTATTACAGCCCTTGAGGTTTTTATCCTGGGGTCTTTTTTCTCGATACTTTTAATGGAGTTTATTTCTTTTGTCAACTTCCCACAATTTTCCCCCATGACTTTTGTTTTTTTCCCAGTTTTCTTATTCTTCTCTTGTTTTGTTTTTAAAATTTTTAAGTTCTTCACTGAACTTCTGTATTTGAGTCTAATTTATAAACTGTTTTCATACTTCTGTGAGTGCTTTTTCACAGCTTTCTTCTTCAGACATGGCATTGCTATTATCTATATCTGTGAAGTAATTTTCTATAGTGAGCATTCTTTTAGCTTTTTTGTTCATTTCTGTTGTTGTCATTCTGCTCCTGGGGTATATGGAGTATAGAGCCAAGTTTTTATTTTGCTGGGGCTGAGGTATTATCCCAAACTTGTTGTAGGCCAAGATGTGGCCTATTCAGTCTAAGTCTTGCCTTTGCAGAGGCTTATTTCCTCCTTTATGTCCAAGTTCTAACTTAATGGAGGATTTAATAGACCTCTAAATCATTACTGATTAGAGATAAATTAAAACATCTCTGATGTACCAACTCATATCTCTCAGATAGGGCCTCAGGATCAATGTTCTAAGGGAGGTGGGAAATTTGGGCCACTAATAAATTGCTGATGGAGCTATGAACTAATCCAACTTTTATGTAGAACAATTTGGAATTATTCCCAAAGGACAGTCAAAATGTGTACATCCCTTGATCCAGAAATATCACCCCTAAAGATTAAACATGACTTATTAGCTTCAAATTCAAGTATCAGAGGATCAAGAACGTCATATTCCAGAGGGCAAAAGATCTTGGACTACAACCAAAAATCAACTACCTTGCAAAATTCAAAATATTATTTCAGGGAAAATGTTGAACTTTTTATTTATTAAATATTTTATTTGAATTTTTCAATTTTCCCCCAATCTTACTTCCTTCCCCATCCCCCCACAGAAATCAATCTGTCAGTCTTTACTTTGTTTCCATGCTGTACATTGATCCAAATTGAGTGTGATGAGAGAGAAATCATACCCTTAAGCAAGAAACAAAAATTATAAGAGATAACAAGATCAGACAAAAATGTATCTGTGAAAATGATGAACTTTCAATGAAATGTAGAAATTTCAAAATTTTTCTGAAAGGAGACCTAATCTGGACAGAAAATTTGATCTTCAAATAAAATGCTTAAAAAATATGTAAAAAAGGTAAATGAAAAGGAGAAAAAACATTAGTCAATAATATTAAACTGACACATTCCATCATGGAAACATAGTCCTTGTAACTCCTGAGAATTGTATTTCTCTAAGAATATTTCAAAGAAGCATACTTAGAGAGAGAGTATATGTTGACCAAGAATGTGATGATATTTTGACAGATACTTTGCCTAAAGAGGGTTGAATATAGTTGGGGGGATTGTACTTAGAGGATGTGGGTATAAACAGATCATGAAGTGATTTCATTTATAAGGGTTGTGTTTCTATTGGGACAGAGAGAAGGAAGGTACTTAGAGGGTCTGAATATAAATGGATCATGAAGTGATCTTACTTTATTTGATACTTTAACAAACAAGGATTGTATTACTATAGGGACAGATAGAAAGCATGTATGTAGAGGGGGATGGAATTAATGAAATGATTTTGCTTTACGTGTTACAGGATTTTATTTTACAGAAGGCACTTGGAAAGATGTTATGGTTATGAAATGACTATGAGGAAATATTGCTTATAAATCAATCACTCAATGCTTGACAATTTTGCTTATACCAGGACAGATAAAAGAAATATATTTCAACAGAGGAATTTTGGTGCAAAACAGGGTTAAAACAATCAAGAAAAAAAGAAAAGAATATACTAGGAAAGACTAGGCATTAGAAGATAAATAACACAGAAGAAGACATACAGACTCATTGTAGTAGAGTAAAAGAAGGGAGAGTGCAAGTACTGAGTAAAGCTTACTCTAAATGTACTTGGTCCAAGGAAGGAATAACATACATTCCCAATATTAAATAGAAAAGTATCCTATCCTCCAGGGAACTAGGAGGCAAGAGGAAAAATTATAAGAAGGGATTGCTAAAAAGAGAGATGATAGTAAAAATAAAAGTAAAATTAAGATTAAAAAGGAAAGTTAAAAGGGTCAGAAGAAAAGGAAAAGAACTGATAGGGAAAAAAGAACTTTACAAGTGATCAAAGTCATAAACAAAACATTTGTGAGAAGAGAAAAGGGTAAAGGATAGAGAAAAATATAAACAAAAGAAAATAGCATGGAGGAAATTTCAGAGATATAATCATAACTCTAATGTGCATGGGACGAGGTCCCTCATAAAAGGGAAGCAGATGGCATGGCAGATTAAAAACTAGAATGCTTGTTTAAAAGAAACATATTTGAAGTAGAAAAATACAAATGGGGTAAAGGTAAATGTCTGGAGAAGAATATATTATGCTTCAGCCTAAGTGAAAAAAGCAGGGGCATGAAGCTGTATCTCAGACAAAGCAATTACAAAAATAGATCTCATTAAAAGGAATAAGGAAAGAACCTACTACCTTCTATCATAGAAAATTAGGTAGTTTCAGTACTAAATATGAATACATCAAATGGTACAGAATGCAACTTCTTAGAGTTAAACAAACTGCATAGGGACATAGATAACACAATTAAAATAGAGGGGGGAAACCTCAAACTCCTTCTCTTAGAATTACATAAACCCAATCACAAAATAAACAAGAAAAAAAGTTAAGAAGATGAGCAAGCATTTTAGAATTCTTAGATATGATAGACCTTTAGAGAAACTGAATGGGGATAATACATAATATTTCATTTTATCTACAGATATGACTCATACACAAAATTGAGCATGTACTAGGACATTTAAATCCCACAATCAAATGCAGATGGTAGAAATATTAAATGCATTCTTTTCAGTTCATGGTGCCATAAAAATTATATATAATAACACAAAGGGCCACATAAAATAAATTAAAAATTAATTGATAGCTAAATAACCTACTTTGAAAGAAAAAAGTGGATTAATAACAAATATAATCAACAATTTCATTCACAACAATGACAACGATGAGACATCATACCAACACTTGTGGGAAATAGGCCAGTAAATTTTGGGGGAAATTTTTTATCTCTAAATTTATATGAATAAAATAAAGAAGAAACCATGAATTGGGTCTGCAAAAAAAAATTAGACAGAAAACCAATTAACAAATTCAATTAAATATCAAATCAAAAATTCTGTAAATAAAAAGAGAAATTAATAAAATTGAAAATAAGAAAATTATCAAATTAATAAATTAAACTGTTGCTTTTATGAAAAAAACCAATGTAATATTTAAGCTTTTAGTTAATATGATTTATAAAAAGAAAGAAGAAAACCATATTATCATTATCAAACAAAAGGGTGAACTGACCATCAAAAAGGAGCAAATTAAAGTAAGAATTCATATTTCTTTTGAGCAACTGTATGCCAAAACATTTGACAATGGAAGTGAAATGTAGGAATAATTACAAAAGTACAAGCTATCCAGATTAACAGAAGAGGATATAAAATAATTAAATAACTACATTCCAGAAAAAGAAATGGAAGAATGAATAAACTTTCTAAAAAAATTTCCAGGCCAGATAAATTTGGAAGTGTATTCTAGGAAGTGTTTAAGAAACAAGTAATTTCAATTCTATATAAACTCTTAAAAAATCTGAAGAAGCTACACCAAATTCCTTCTATGACACCAATATGGAACTGATACTTAAAGTAGGATGAGCCAAAACATATGGAAAAAATTACAGAGCAATTTCCCTAATAATATTGATACAAAATTTTTATGTTTTTTTCTTTTAAAAAAAAAGTCAATGGGTTTAAGTGACTTGCCAAAGGTCACACAGCTAGGTAATTACTAAGTGCCTAAAGCCAAATTTGAACTCAGAGGTCCTCCTGACTCCAGTTCATTGCTCTATCCACTGCCTCACCTAGCTGCCTCCAATACAAAATTTTTAAATAAAACTTTTCAAAGAATTATAGCGAAGAGCAGAAACAAGATGGCAGAATGAAGGCAAGAATTCCTGGGAACTCATTCCCCCAAAACTCCAAAACCAATCAAATTATTATTGTAGACAAAATTTAGAGGGGCAGAGCCCACAGAAAGACTGAATGATACAATTTCCCAGTCCAAGATAACTTAGAAGATCCACAAAACATGTCTTTTTCACTGGTATCTGGAGTTGGAAAGGGTTGCAACACAACCCTAGTGAAGCCTCAGTGCAGCACAGCCTGATAAGAGCAAACCAGCTTTAGCTTTCCAAGAACAGCCTTTGGGGTTCCTGGGTCCCTGGGGGGCACCAGGTCCATGGCAGAAGGAGTAGTTTCTAGACCTCCTCTCCCAGGGTTCACCAGGGACAACTTGAAGGGTAACAGCGTGCTGCCTCAGAGTAATCTTGCTGTGAGAACCTGCAGCAGGAATTGGAGAGCCACCCAGCACTCCCAGAGCACCAAATGCACAGATGGTAAGGGGGTTGGGAGAGACTATAGAGGTCTCTCTACTCTTCTTGGGGCAGGATTCTTCTGTTTGCCCACACTCAGATCCAGGTCTCAGTCTGGGCCTCCTTACTTTCATAGCAGAGCAGGGACCCTCCTCACAGCTCCAGGGCAGAGGGAGGGCCTGTGGTCATCCATATACTAGAGCACAGGCAAGAGAGCAGTCAATGCCTCTCATAAGACCTTGGAGGAATTAAGGTCCCTAGGGTGTCCTCAAAACCCTCAAAGCCTTGGAAATATGGTAAATTCATGACAGGCTGAGGAAATGAGGAAACAAGAGCAAAAGAAGAATCTGACCATAGAAAATTACTTTGGTCCCATGAAACATCAAAATACAGACTCAGAAGATGACAAAGTAGAAGCTCCAGAGCCTCCATGAGAATTTGAAAATGGGCTCAGACATTAGAAGAATTCAAAAATAGACTTTGAAAAACAATTAAGGGAGATAGAGGAAAAAAATGAAAAAGAGTATTGAGAGTGATGCACTTAAATCATTAAAACCAAGTCATCTGTTTGGTAAAAGAAATACAAATCTATACTGAAGAAAATAACATGTTAAAAACCAGTTAAGTCAAATGAAAAAAGCAGCCCAAAAGGCAAATGAGAAGAATTCCTTTAAAAAGTGCATTTGGCCAATTAGAAAAGGATATAAAAAAGTTATCTGAAGAAAATAAATTCTTCAAATGTAGAATGGAACTAAAGGAAGCTGATAACTCTGCTAGAAATGAAAAAAAACAATAAAACAATACCATGGGATGACCTGGGTCCATGAGGGGGGGGGGGTCCTCAAAAACAGATCCAGTAGATTTAATTTAAAAATTATCAAAGAAAAGTAATGGCAGGAAGAGAAAGGAGAGGATGAATGGGCTAAGATATTTCATATAAAAGAGTCAAGAAAAAGTTTTTGTATGGAGTGAAACATGTGAAGGCAAAGGGAAATGAGTGAGCTTCCATTCTCATCAGAAATGGCTCAGAGAGGAAGTAACATGCACACTTACTAGGGTATAGAAGTCTATCTCACCCTAGAGAAAAAAAATGAGAGGGAAGGAATTGGTTAAGGGGGATGGGGGAGGGGAGGAACAAATAGGTGATAGAAGAGAGGGAAGCACATGGGAGAGAATACTCATATACAACACATTTCTGGGCAGGGACAGGGTGAAAGGAGAGAGAGAATAGAATGAATGATAGTGGAGAGGAATAGAAGAGAGGGAAATATAACTAGCAACAGTGACTGTGGGAAAAGGTATTCAAGCAACTTCTCTGGTGAACTTATGATAAAGAAAGTAACTCGTCCCTGAGACAGAGCTGTTGGAAACTGAACACAGACTGAAATACACTTTTTCTTCTCTCTCACTATTCTTGAGGCTTCTCTAATCATTTTTTTTGGGGGGGAGAGGTTTATATTTACTTTGACAACAGGATTTTTGTAATAATATAAAATAAATAAACCAAAGAATTACATCAATTACTAAGATAATATAACATGATAGGCAGGATTTATACCAAAGACAGGGTTGCTTCAATATTAGGAAAACAATCAACATAACTGGTCATATTGATAACAAAATTAAGAGAAACCACATGATTATCTCAATAGACTTTGAAAAGATATTTGATGAAATATAGCACACATTCATTTTATAGGCAGTTTTGAGTAAAGAATAAATTGAGTTTTCCTGAAAATGATAAGCAATATCTATCTTAAACCATCAGCAAATATTATATGTAATAAATTACCTGTTAATATGTAATAAGAATAAACTATTAATAAACTATTATATGCAATAGGAATAAACTATTTCCAATGAGATCACTGGGTGAAACAGGTACCCATTAATACAACTACTACTCAATATTGTATTAGAAAATGTTAGCTTTAGCAACAAGGGATGACAAAGAAATTTAAGCAATTAGTCAATAAGGAAACAAAACATTCACTCATTTTGCATAATATGATTATATTCTTAGAGAATCCTAAGCTAAAACAAAATATTTGAATAATTTAGAAACTTTAACAAAGTAGCAGAATATAAAATAAACTCATATAAATCATCAACATTTCTGTCAATGATCAACAAAGCCTTGGATAAAGAGAAATTCTATTTAAAGTTATTGTAAACAACATAAAATAATTGAAAATCTATCTCCCAACACAAAGTATTTAAATAAAATAACAAAATGCTTTTCACACAAATAAATTCAGATTTAAACAGTTAGAAAAATTTCAATTTTCTGGTTTGGGTCAAGCTAATATAAAAAGAATAATAATTGTACCTAAATTAAATTAAACTAAATTCATTACCATATCAATGAAATTCTCAAAAAATTATTTTACACAACTAGAGAAAATATTAAAAAATTTCATTTGGCACAACAAAAATTCTAGAATATCAAGGAAATTGATGAAAAATAAATTGAAATGGCCTAGTTGTACAAAATCTAACACCATATTATAAAGGGGCAGTCATTAAAACTGTCTCACATTAAGAAATAGAGAAGTGGATTAATGGAATAGATTAGGTACAAAAGAAATAATGGTATATGATTATCGAAATCTTCTATTGGATAAATAAAAGACCCTAGATTCTGGAATCTAAACTCACAGTTCAACAAAAACTGCTATTAAAACAGAAAATTAGTACAGCAAAAGCTAGGCATAGACCCACATCACAGACCCTTATCAAAATAAGATCAAAATGTACAGTATTAAGACATAAAGGGTGATGCCATAGACCAAATAAGAGAACAAAAATTTCTCTTTCTGCCAGATAAATGAAAAAGATAGAAGCTTATGACTTCAAATAGAAGCTTCAAATAGAAATTATTTGAAATTTAACAAAAAAGGTTTGCAGAAATAAAATCGATACAATCAAGATTAGAAGGAATGCAGTAATCTGGGAAACAATTTTAACTAGTGTTATATTATAAAGGGCTCATTTATCTTATCTTATTATCTTATAAACAGGTAGTGTTTCTTATAAGAGGCTAATTTCTAAAATATATAGATAACTGGGCCAAATTTATAAGGTTTCAAGTCATTTCTCTATTGATAAATGATCAAAGAATTTTTTTCAGATGAAGAAATAAAAACATTTTGTTGTCATATAAAAATGTTTCAAATCATTATTGATATGAGAAATACAAATTTAAAAAAATTAGGAGATACAGTTTCACACTTATCAGATGACAAAAAAAAGATGATCAATTTGGGAGAGCATATGGGAAAATTGGAACACTAATGCACTACGATGGCATTAGGAACTCATCCAGTCATTTGGGAGAGCAATTTGGAACTATATCAAAGGGCAAAAAACTTATACTTACCCTTTCATGCATCAATATGCTTAATAGGTCTATATCCTAAAAAGATCATAAAATGGGAAAAGTCTGAAATGTTCAAAAATATTTATAACAATTTTATTATAGTAGCAAAGAATTACATATTGAGTGGATGCTCATTAATTAGAGGATTGATATAGCATATGAATATCATGGATTATGTTCTGTAATGTGCAGCCAGATTTTAGATAAGAATGGAAAAATTTGCATGAACTGATGCTGAGTGAAGTTAGCTGAACCAAGAAAACATTCTACACATTACTTCAACATTGTGAAATTACCTACTATGATGAACTTAGCTTCTTACTACTTCAATGATCAGAACAATCCTGAGAGATCTGTTAAGGAAAATGCCATCCACATCTAGAGAAAAAAATAAAACTATGGATTCTGCATGTAGAGCAGAGCAAAGTATATTCAGTTTTTAAAAACTTCTTTTATGTTTTCCCTTTCTCATCTATTAATTTCCCTCTTAGTTCTAATTCCTATTTTATAGAAAGTCTAATACAGAAATGCGTTAAATATGACTATTCCCTTCAGGTGGGGAGAGTAGAGGAATGGGAGAGTTATAGAAGCATGTTGAACTCATAAACTTGCAAATGGATTAATGTTGAAAATTACTTCTGCATGTAATTGGAAAAATTAAATAAAAATTCATTTAAAAAAAAGAAACCAAAGCATAAATCAACGTATCACAGCCTATACCAAGAAAAGTTTGAAATGGGTAATAATTAGACAGACATAAAGGGCAACACCATAAGCCAGTTAGAAGAGCAAGGAATGAATTATCTAACAGGACTATGAAGAGGAGAAGAACTTATGACCAGCCAAGAAATAGAGAATATTATGAAATACAATGTGGATAATTTTAATGATATTAAAATGAAAAGCTTTTCACAAACAAAAAGAATATAATGAATATTAGAAATAATGCAAAAAAGTTGGGAAATAATTTTTACACTCAGAATTTCTGATAAAAGTCTAATTTCTAAAATATGGAGAGATGAATAATATTTATGAGAATACAAATAATTTTCTCCACTGATAAATGGTGAAATGGCATTATCAGTCAGTTTTCAAGGGAAGAAAATATAGTTATCTCTAGTGATATAAAAATGCTTTATATCACTATTTGCTAGAGAAATTCAAATTAAAATGATACTCAAAAGTCACCTCACACATATCAGATTGGCTAATATGGAAAGAAAGGGAAGTGATAAATGTTGATGGAGTTGTAGGAAAACTGAAACACTAATGCATTGTCAGTGATGTGAACTGATCCAAACATTCTGAGAGCAAATTGGAATTATGCCCACAATAAAAATTTGCATACCCTTTTATCCAGGAATGCTAAATTTGGGTCTATGTCCCAAAGAAATCGTAAAGAAATGGGAAAATATCCATAAGTACAAAAACAGTTATAGCAGTTCCTTTTGTGGTAACAAAGAATTGGAAATTAAAGGGATGCTCATTAGGTGGAGAATGGCCGAATAAATTGTGGTATATGATTGGAATGGAATATTATTGTTTTACAAGAAATGATGAGCAGGCAAATTTCAGAAAATCCTGGGAACACTTAATATGAATTCATGCTGAGAGAAGAAAGCAGAATAAGGAAAACATTGTATATAGTAATAGCCACATTGTAAGAATGATCAATTGAGACTTCCGGGAGAGAAGACAGGCACAGTTCTAAAGTCTCCTGATCTCTTCCCCATCTATCACATGAAACAAACCTCTTAAAATAAATCCGACCCACAAAACCCAGAAAGAAAAGCCAGGAGAACAAACATCTACTTCAGGATTTGTCTCCTACAGCAGCTTTGGCTGAATTCGGCCAGGTGAGTCTGGGCTCAGAGGGAGGATCAGCCCCATATCAGCCAGATTAACAGCTGAATTGAAACCAGGAGAGCCGGACCTGCTGGATCAGAGGTGGGGCTGGACAACAGGGGATTGGGTTGGCAGGGCAGCAGAGGTGCTGGTGTTGGTGCTGTCCCCCTGGAGCTTGGGGATGGGGCTGGGGGGAGAATTCTGGTGTAGGACAGCTATGGACAACATCCCTGGGCTGCTCTGGTCTGAGGAACTCTGAGTCCCATTACAGCTCAGACCTCTACCCAGAACAAACACATACAAACTACTTCTGCCTCAGGTCCATGTGTGTGAGCAGAAGAGCCAGCCCAGCTGAGGAATGACCTCAGGCCAGGGCAAAGCCCACCATTGATTGAAGGCAAAAGAATTCAATAGTTCCAACTCCTCCCTTCAGGGAAAGGGAGAAGGCCACTCAACCAAGGTTACAGACACTCCAGAGAAAGCAACCAACACCTACTGGCCAGCCAGAGACACTGTGCTCAGTGGTAAAGCCTTTAGCGATCCCAAGCCCCGGTGAACCAGCTCCCCAACAACTAAAGGTCTTAGCAAAATGAAGAAGGGTCAGCGGAAAGGTGTATCCATAGAAAAATTCGTGGAAGGGAAACACCCTAACTCAGAGAGACCAGGAACCTCTGAGGAGAATACAATCTGGTCTCCAGCACAGAAAGACTTCCTTGAAGAAATAAGGAAGGAGCTTAAAAATTTGGGAGAGACAATTAATACCTTGCAACAAGAAAACAAAACCTTAGAAAGGACAATTGGACAAATACGAAATGAGAGTAAATCTCTCAGATCCTCAAATGGACAAATGCAAAAAGAAATTAATTCTCTCCAAATCTCAATTGGACAAATGGAAAGCTCTTTCAAAAGTAGAACTGACCAATTGGAAAAGGAGTTGCAAAAGGTTACTGAAGAAAACTCCTCCCCCCAAAAAAGAATGGAGTCTACAGAAACTAATGACTCCATGAGACAGCAAGATCAAAAAATAGAAAAAATAGAAGCAAATGTAAAATACGACATCAACAAAACCACTGACCTCTAGAATAGATGGAGGAGGAGTAACCTGAAAATTATAGGACTTCCTGAAAACATTGAAGAGCAAAAAAGACTGGACTTAGTACTACAGGATCTAGTGATGGAAAACTGCCCTGGTAATTGGAGAGCAAAGTAGTTATTGAGAGTATATCAGTCCCCACCAGAAAAAGATCCTAAAATGAAAACACCAAGGAATGTAGTGGCCAAAGTCCAGAACTATCAGATAAAAGAGAAAATCCTGCAAGCAGCCAGAAAGAAACAATTTCAATATCAAGGAGCCACAGTAAGGATCACTCAGGACCTGGCTGTGTCAACATTAAGGGATCGAAGGGCCTGGAATGAAATATTTCGAAGAGCAAGGGAGCTTGGAATGCAGCCAAGAATCTAGTTTCCTGCAAAGTTGAGCCTTCTCTTCCAGGGAAAAAGATGGACATTTAACAAAATGCAAAAATAACAAAAATTTCTGATGAAAAGACCAGAGCTAAACAGAAAATCTGGACATCAAACAGGAGGTTCAAGAGAAACATGAAAAGGTAAAGAAAAGGGGGCGGTAAAAAGAAAAAAATTGCAATCCAATCCAGTAAATTGAGACTGGCTATATGCCATCTTGGGGGGGGGGGCGATTTTCTTAAATCTTGAGAATTGTAACTCTAACAGAGAGAATACACCTAGCCAGAAATGATGGACATTCATGACCTATCCATGAGATTGCTATCTAATGGGATGTAACTGGCATTAAACCCACTTGGGAGAAAGACTCTAATAACTCTCAGGAAATTTGACTCTATTCAATAGAATATACTGAACTAGAAGGGACAGATACTCAGAATTTTCTATGACTTAGATAAAATGATCTAAAGAACACTACCTCCTTATAAAGGGGGACAGGAAAGAGACTGGAGGAGGGAGGGGATTGAATGGAGTAAATTTCATTACACTAAGAGGTACAAAAAACCTATGGTAATAGAGGGGAAGAAGGGAGCAGAGGAAAAACACCTGAATCTTCTGCTCATCAGACTTGGCTTAAATTCAACCTACACATATTCACTTAAATTATAAAACGTCTAACCTTTCAAGTATTAAAAGGGGAAAAGGGGAGGGGGGACAGGGGGGGAATAACAAAAGGAAAGGAAGGGAAAAAGGGAAAGGGGAAAGAAAGGGGAGGGTGTGATATAGGAGGGAAAACACACTGAAGGGGGCGGTATTCAGAAACAAAATACTGGGGAATATGAATAAAAGGGGGGAAAGGGGAAAAATACAAACAGAGAGAAGATAGCACAGAGGGCAATAAAGAATTAGTAATCATAATCTTGAATGTGAATGGGATGAACTCTCCCTTAAAATGTAAACAAATGGCAGAATGGATTAAAAACCAGAATCCTACAATAGGTTGCTTACAAGAAACTCATTTGAAACAGAGAGATACATATAGAGTAAAGGTAAAAGGTTGGAGCAAAATATATTTTCCTTCAGCTGAAGTAAAAAAAGCAGGGGTAGCCATCCTTATCTCACACAAAGCAGCAACAAAAACAGTGTTAAAAGAGATAAGGAAGGAAACTTTGTCCTCCTAAAAGGTACTACAGAAAATAAAGTTGTTTCAATATTAAATATATATGCACCCAGTGGGACAACATGCAAATTCTTAGAGGAGAAGCTGAAAGAACTACAGGAAGACATAGACAGCAAAATTGTGCTAGTGGGAGACCCCAGACTCCCCCTATCAGATCTAGATAAATCGAATCATGAAATAAACAAGAAAGAAGTTAAGGAGGTAAATAGATTGTTAGAAAAATTAGATATGGTAGACTTATGGAGGAAACTGAATGGGGATAGACAGGACGACATCTTTTTCTCTGCAGTACATGGAACTTATACAAAAATTGGCCATGTACTAGGACATAAAAATCTAATGATCAACAGCAGAAAGGCAGAAATAGTGAATACATCTTTCTGAGATCACAATGCAATAAAAGTCATATGCAATGCTGGGACAAGGAGATATAGACCCAGAACAAATTGGAAACTGAATAACCTCATTTTAAAAAAAGAGTGGACCAAAAAAACAAATTATAGAAAGAATTAACCATTTCATACTAGATAATGATAATAATGAAACAACATACCAAAACCTATGTGATTCATTCAAAGCGACTCTCAGGGGATATATTAAAGCTCTAAATGCTTACATTAATAAATTGGAGAAAGAGGAAATCAATGAACTAAACATGGAACTAAAAACATTAGATAAACTACAA
Organism: Macrotis lagotis; assembly: GCF_037893015.1. Taxonomy (NCBI): domain Eukaryota; kingdom Metazoa; phylum Chordata; class Mammalia; order Peramelemorphia; family Peramelidae; genus Macrotis; species Macrotis lagotis. The sequence continues at coordinate 471,663,967 of NC_133658.1, read as the reverse complement.
ATCAAAAATCCCCAATTAAATACTAAATTAGAAATTCTAAAAATTAAAGGAGAGATTAATAAAATCAAAATCAAAAAAAACTATTGAATTAATAAACAAAACCAAAAGTTGGTATTATGAAAAAACCAATAAAATTGATAAACCTCTGGTCAATTTCATTTAAAAAAGAAAGAAGAAAACCAAATTGCTAGTATCATAAATGAAAAAGGTGAATTCACCACCAATGAGGAGGAAAGTAAAGTAATAATTTGAAATTATTTTGCCCAACTTTATGCCAATAAATTTGATAATCTAAGTGAAATGGATGAATATTTACAAAAATATAAGTTACCCAGGTAAATGAAGAAGAGATTAAATACCTAAAGAACCCTATCTCAGAAAAAGAAATTCATCAAGTCATTATTGAACTCCCTAAAAAAAAAAATCTCCAGGGCCTGATAGATTCACAAGTGAATTCTACTAAACATTTAAGGAACAATTGGTTACAATCCTTTGTAAAGTCTTTGGAAAAATAGGGAAAGGTGGAACTCAGCCTAACTCTTTCTATGAAACCAATATGGTACTGTTACCTAAACCAGGAAGAGTTAAAACAGAGAAAGAAAATTATAGATGTATTTCCCTGATGAATATAGATGCAAAAATCCTAAATAAAATCTTAGCAAAATGATTACACTAAGTCATCACTAGGATAATACATTATGATCCAGTAGGATTTATTCCAGGAATGCAGGGTTGGTTCTATATTAGGAAAACTGTTAGTATACTCAATTATATTAACAAGAAACCTATCAGAAAACATATGATCATATCAATAGATGCTTAAAAAGCTTTTGACAAAATACAGCATCCATTCCTATTAAAACACTAGAGAGTGTAGCAATAAATGGACTGTTCCTAAAAATAATTAGCATTATCTATTTGAAACCATCAACAAGCATTATATTCAATGGGGAGAGGATAGAGGCATTCCCAAAAAGATTGGGGTGAAACAAGGGTGCCGATTATCACCACTACAATTTAATATTGTATTAGAAATGTTAGCATCAGCAATTAGAGAAAAAAAAAGAAATTGAAGGAATTAGAATTGGGAAGGAATAGACAAAACACTCACTCTTTGTTGATGACATGATGGTCTACCTAGAGAATTCCAAGAAATCATCCAAAAAACTACTTGAAACAATTAGCAATTTTAGCAACGTTGCAGGTTATAAAATAAACCCTCATAAATCCTCAACTTTTCTATATATGTCTAGCAAGAAACAGCAGGAAGAGCTAGAAAGGGAAATCCCATTCAAAGTAACCTCAGACAATATAAACTATTTGAAAGTCTATTTGCCAAGACAGACTCAGAATCTTTTTGAAAACAATTATAAAACACTTCTCACACAAATTAAATCAGATTTAAATAACTGGGCAAATATGAACTGTTCATGGATAGGGAGAGCTAATATATAATAAAATGACAATTCTACTAAAACTAAATTATCTGTTTAGTGCCCGACCAATCAAAATTCCAAAAAAATTACTTTAATGAGTTAGAAAAAAATTGTAAGTAAATTCATATGGAGAAATAAAAAGTCAAGATTGCCAGCAGCTTAATGAAAAAAAGTGCAAAAGAAGATGGCTTAACCCTACCTGATCTAAAATTATATTATAAAACATCAGTAATCAAAGCTGTTTGGTATTGGCTAAGAAATAGAGTGGTGGACCAGTGGAATAGACTAGGTGTAAAAGCAGGAGATGATTATAGTAATCTGCTGTCTGATAAGCCCAAAGAGTCCGGCCATTGGGATAAAAACTCCCTGTTTGATAAAAATTTCTGGGAAAATTGGAAGTTAGTATGGAAGAAACTAAGATTAGACCAACACCTCACACCCTTTACCAAGATAAGATCCAAATGGTTACAGGACATAGACATAAAAAACAATACTATAAGCAATTAGAAGATCAAGGAGTAGTCTACCTGTCAGTTCTATGGAAGGGGGAGCAGTTTATGACTAAGGAAGAGTTGGAGAACATCAGCAAAAACCAATTAGATGATTTCAATTACATTAAATTAAAAAGCTTTTGCACAGATAAAACTAATGTAACCAAGATCAAAAGAAATGTAGTAAATTGGGAAAAGATCTTTACAACTACTGATTCTGACAAAGGACTCATTTGTAAAATATACAGAGAACTGAGTCATATTTTTAAAACAAAAAGCCCCAAATGACAAATGGTCAAAGGATATTCAAAGGCAATTTACCAATAAGGAGATCAAAGCAATTCATAGCCTTATGAAAAAATGCTCTAAATCACTAATTATTAGAGAAATGCAAATTAAAGTTGCTCTGAGGTACCACCTCACACCTCTCAGATTGGTCAATATGACCAGAAAGGATAATCATCATTGTTGGAAGGGTTGTGGGAAATCTGGTGGAGCTGTGAACTTATCCAACTGTTCTGGAGAGCTATTTGGAACTATACCCAAAGGGCAACAAAAATGTGCATACCCTTTGACCCACCAATACCATTACTGGGTCTATACCCTGAAGAGATGATGAAAAAGGGTAAAAACACTACTTTTACGAAAATATTTATAGCAGCCCCGTTTGTGATGGCAAAGAATTGGAACTCAAGTAAATGTCCTTCAATTGGAGAATGGCTTAGCAAATTGTTGTATATTTATGTCATGGAACACTATTGTTCTATTAGAAACCAGGAGGGATGGAATTTCAGGGAAGCCTGGAGGGATTTGCATGAACTGATGCTGAGTGAGATAAGCAGAACCAGGAAAACACTGTAAACCCTAACAGCAACATGGGAGTGATGTTCAAACTTGAATGACTTGCTCATTCCGTCAGTGCAAAAATTGGGGAACAATATTGGTCTGTCTGCAAAGGAGAGTGCCATGTGTATCTAGATAAGGAGCTGTGGAGCTTGAACAAAATGCAAGGACTATTCCCTTTAATTTAGGAAAAAAACAGATATCTTATTGTCTGATCTTGTTACCTCTTAGACTTCTCTTCTTTAAGGATATGATTTTTCTCTCATCACACCCAATTTGGATCAAGGTTCTACATGGAAACAAAGTAAAGACTGACAGAGTGCTTTCTGTGGGGGTGGGGGGCAGGGGGAGGGAAGCAAGATTGGGGGGAAAATTGTCAAACTCAAATAATATCTTTAATAAAAATAAATTAAAAAAAAGAATGATCAATTGACTTAGTGCTTCTCAGCAATGCAGTGATCAAAGACGATTGTGAATGACTTGTGATAGAAAATGCCATCCATATCCAAAGAAAATCTGCGAAGTTTGAATGCAGTATACTTTGGTATACTATTTACACTTTTTAAATTTTTTGTGTGTTTCATAGTTTTCCTCTTTTATTATGATTCTTTTTTCATATGGATTTATATGTAACATTTGTGTATGTATAACCTCTACTCGATTACTTGCTTTCTTAGGACAAGGAGAACAAAGGGTGGGAGGGAAAAAAGTGAACAAAAATGAGTAATGAAAACTCAAGACATAATTGGAAAATTCATTAATAAAACATTAAAAATCTGAATTGAATTTCAGGTCCTTTCCTTATTCCTGAAGTTAAAGTCTTTAGTGGAAGTCATCAGTCATTTGTCTTATATCTAGTAATCCAAGAATTTTTCTCTCCATATTTCACCCATAACCAGTAACGTTAAATTAGTTGAGTTCAGGATAGAGACTGTAATACTTTAAAAAAATTTTTTTACACAAAATAACCACAATTTCTTTAAAATGCCTTTAAAGCAAATAATTGTTGACTAATTAATTGATAGATATGATAATATCATCTGACTATATATAGTGTTCTTATAATGTCTATTTAATTTTCATATATCTTTATAAAAATAATTCCCCTATTAATTTAAAATCCTTTTGGATTTTTATGCATTTATTCTTGTTACATAATATAGTAATTATCACATAATAAGCATTGAAATACTGATTATTAATTTTTTCTTTTCTTTCTTTCACTATTTTTTGTACAAATGTTTTTTATGCATTACTGAAATATTCTTGTTTAAGAATAAAAATAATACCCCCCTAAAATATAGACACTCATGAGCAATAAATTATGGAAAAGAAAAAAATTAAAATTAAAATAAAAAATAATAATAAGGGCAGCCAGCTGGTGCAGTGGATAGAGCACTGGCCCAGGAGCTAGGAGCACCTGGGTCCAAACCCTTCCTCAGACACCCCAACAATCACCCAGATTTGTGCCTCAGGCAAGCCACCCAACCCCATTTGCCCTGAAACCCACCAAAATAATAATAATAATAATAATAATAACAATAACAATAACAATAACAATAATAATAATAATAATAATAATAATAATAAATGTGCTTCCTTCTGTGTTCCAACACCTCCAGCTCAGTCTCAGGTAGACCACATTCTTTATGATATGTTCATCACAAAAGCTACTTCCATATTTTTCTACTGTTGCCATTGCTGATCACAATTTCCTCCATTCATACTTCTCCACTACTATATACTATATTTTCTCTCTCCTTTTACTATGTCCCTATTGTTAAATGTGCTGTGGGGTAGCTGAGTGGCACAGCAAATAGATCACTGGCTCTGGGGCCAAGAGGTCCGAAACCAACATACCACCCCTCAGGCTGAGCACCCACCCAGCCCTGTGGTCCTGGACAGGCCATCCAATCCCAGCCCTTGCAAGAAGTAAAAAAGACAATGTGTTAAATCTGAGCACTCTCCCTGATGGTCCACCCTATCCTCCATCACTCACATTCCCCCATCCTCCTGTCCCCCTTCTCTCCTTCTTACTCTAGATGACTATACTCCATTGAGTATATGTGCTGTTTCCTTTCTGAGCCACCTCTGATGAGAGTGAAGGTTGTCTTATTCCCGTCTCCTTCCCCTCTTCCATATCATTGTAATAGCTAATTGTAATTTAAAAAAATCTCATTATATGAAATATCATAGCCTATTCCACCTCTCCTTTTTCTTACTGTAAGGACATTTCCCTTGTAGCCACTGACTCCATTTTTATAATATATCATATCTTCAAATTCAGCTCTCTCCTGTGCTTTATCTATAAAAGCTCCTTCTACCTGTTCTATTAAATGATAAATTTCTCATGAGTATTATCAGTATTATTTTTCTATGCAGGAAGACATGTAGTTCATCATAATCAGTAAGTCTCTCATATTTTACCCTTCTCCTCCACTCTCTATGCTTCACCTGAGTCCTATATTTGAAGATCAAACCTTCTGTTCAGCTCTGGCTGTTCCAACAGGAACATTTGAAATTCCCCTGGTTCACTGAAAGTCCATCTTTTACCCTGGAAGAAGATGTTCAGTTTTGTTGGGTAGTTGATTCTCGGTTGCATTCCAAGGTCTTTTGCCTTCGGGAATATTATATTCCAAGTCTTATGAGCCTTTAATGTAGTTGCTGCTAAGAGCTGTTTGATTCTGACTGCAGGTCCATGATATTTAAATTGTGTCCTTCTGGCTGCTTGTAATATTTTCTCTTTCACTTGGGAGTTCTGGAACTTGGCTATAATATTCCTGGGGGTTGTTTTTTTTTTGGATCTCTCTTTCTGGGGGAGTTTGGTGGATTCCCTCAATTTCTATTTTGCCTTCTGCTTCTAGGATATCTGGGCAATTTTCCTATAGGAATTCTTTAAAAATGATATCAAGGCTCTTTTTCCTGATCATGACTTTCAGGTATCCCAATAATTTTTAAATTATCTTTCCTGAATCTGTTTTCCAGATCAGTTGTTTTTTCAATGAGATTTTTCACATTTTCTACTAATTTTTCACTCTTTTTGTGTTGAAGTATTGTGTATTGATTTCTCATAAAGTAAATAGCTTCCCTCAGTTCCATTCTACATATGGATTTGTTTTCCTCAGAGAGCATTATTTCTTTTTTCCATTTGTCCAGTTCTGCTTTTTTAAAGCATTCTTCTCCTGAATAACTTTCTGAACTGTCTTATCCACTTGACCTATGATCGTTTTTAATAAGCTATTTTCTTCAGCATTTTTTTGGATCTCCTTGACTAAGCTGCTGACTTCTTTTTCATGTTTTTTACTGCATCTCTCTCTCTCATTTCTTTTCTCAATTTTTCTTCTATCTCCCTCACTTGCTTTTCAAAATCTTTTTTGAGCTCTGTCATAGGCTGAGCCCAATTTTTGTTTTTCTTGGAGTCTTTAGATGCAGAGGTTTGTACTTCCTCATTCTCAGATTGAGTATTTTCATCCTTCTTGGGACCAAAGATAATGTATTTTTCAATGGTGCTCCTATTTTTTCTCTGTTTACTCATTTCCTCAGCCTATGCCTGTGTCTTGGGGTGCTCCCTTTGCTTTTGAATATTATAGGTACATCCCCACACACAAACACACAGATGTCAGTGTGTGTCTCTGTCTTCCTTCCTGCTCTGTGAATGACCACAAGCACCTCCCTCTTCCACAGGACTGAGGTGGGGGTCCCTGCTGTTCTATGAGGGGCCTAGACTGTGTTCAGGATCTGAATGTGCTCAGAGCAAAAGAGCCCTGTTCCAGGGACAGAGGACAGACCTGAGAAGTCTCTCTCCACTCCCCTATCTAGGCTGAGTACTCAAAGCTCTTTTGCCTGGGGGCTCCTGTTTACTGGTTCAGCCTGCTTCTGGTTCCTGTATCTGGGATGCCCAGGCCATGTTGCTCACTGAGTGCCCTGAGGGCTGGGCTTCACATGCTTGCTCTGTTGGAGTTCCCCAGCTGATCTTCCAAGTTGTGTCTGGTGCTCCCTGGGGTATAGGTGAGGAAACTGCCTCCACTGCCGTGAATGACAGATCCCCTGCACCCTGGGACTGCTCCCAGGAGGCTGAAGTTCCTTCACTCTAGTGGGCCACCCCTCTAACCCCATGGAGTGGAAACTTTCCACTATTTTCCAGTTTACCTTGTACAAGAGAACTGCCTCACTGGATCCCTCTGTGGATTCTGTCTCTCAAAAATTTAGTTAGACTCCTTATTTTATAAGTTTTGAGAGAGAGCACCTAAGAGAGCCTCTTCTGCTGTTGCCATCTTGGCTCCCCCCCCCCCAATTATTAATTGAATGACAAATAGAAGTAAACTCATTGATTATGACAGTTGATCTATGACTTAGAGTAACTAACACTTTGGAACTAAAGTTATCTTGGATGTTGGGTAATAAGTGTAGCAGGATCTAAATAGGAATTATGTATGGAATAGCTTTTTCCAGGTATTACATAAACAAAATCAATAGTGGATAAACCTATTTGAAAAGAGTTAAGCCAGATAAAATACAAAATGAGAAGGGAAGAATCACTGAAATCATGGTTGTCTTTTTACCCAACTGGTTGTGATTCCTGAATTTTTATCACATGCTTCAATTACAATCTTAGTCTGAAAGGTTCCTTGCTACTTTTCCCCAACTTGAAACATTCATTCAACACTGTGACATATATTATTCTGAAATATTCATCTGCCATTGTGGTCACATACTCTTATTAGTGAATTCTTCCCTGTGATCCTATTTAGATGAAATTCCCAGGACAAATCTATCTTCATTCCACTTTTTGCTTTTCATTTTGTTTTCTGGAAGTTTAACTCTGTTTCACCTGCATCCTTCTTTGAAAATTTTCCTCAATGCATGGAATATCTTGCTTCTTTTTTTTTTTAGATTTTTTTCAAGGCAATGGGGTTAAGTAGTTTGCCCAAGGCCACACCGCTAGGTAATTATTAAGTGTCTGAGGCTGGATTTGAACCAAGGTACTCCTGACTCCAGGGCCAGTGCTCTATCCACTGAGCCACCTAGCTGCCCCGGATATCCTGCTTCTTAAACATCTATTCATCCCTCAGTCTCCCTGAACCAGTAATCTGACATTTTAGATTCTCTTTGTCATTGGCAAGTTCTTTACATGCCTCCATTTTTGCAAGTAGTCCAGACTTGTCAATCTAAATTCTAGTCCAACACCATGTTTCCCCATCCCCTTGCTGTTCATCTTCCTTTCTTATGCTATTTACCCTTAATCATTAAATTACTTAAACTCATTAAATTCAAAGGTTATCTTTATTTTTGTTGATATTTTTGTCTCTAGAAGTTATAGAGCAGTGCCTTATACATACTCAACATTTGAACACTTGATCCCTTGACCTTGTCTTGCATCACAAAACAACTAAGAGGGACAAACTTTCCAGGAATAGTACAGTGATACTTTAGTCCTGAGCTATCTATCTATCTATCTACCTATCTATCTATCTATCTATCTATCTTTCTACACATACACACACACACACACACACACATATAGATGTAGATTCCCATGGTCAGTACATATCTGAAGTATTGCATTCTGAGTTCATTTTAGAAGGTGTTTTAATGAGATGGTAAATGATAGGTGAAGGAAAGTAAGTACAAATGTACTAAGATACAGAGGAGTTCAGACCAATTGTAAGCAGTCCAAAATGATGTAGAAATATGATACTCTTTTAAAAATTGAAAACTGTCACTAATGTACTATCACACACAACTTAGGCAGCAGAGGCGCACAGAAGCTTGTTATGACCATAGTATAGACAAGCCATAGTAGATCAAGGCAGAGTGCAAAGAATATAGCATGGGCAATCTGTGAAAGCTTTGAACTATTATGCCATCACTTACCAAAATTCTCTCTCTAAAGCTTACAGAATCTCAAACAGAGAAAGAAATAAAAAAAAGTGATAAAGGTGATTTGCAGTGATATGTTGAGTTTTATCCCAGATATGAGAGAATTGTCTTAAAAGAAATCCATTCTCAAGTGGAGAAATCCTTGAAAACTCTAATTTCATAACAAGATGAAGTAAAAGCAAGACAAAAAAGGTTCTAGTCACATTCCTGGAGGAACAAACCCCTCGCCCAAATGAAAGAAATAAAAGAAAAACAATAGAGTGGAAAGAATGACATAGAAAATCGATTACTCATAATTGATATAGGAATGACTTCAAAATCATTGACATGAATTTTGAGGTGGAACCTTGAGTTCAAGTATGTTCATTCTGCCATTCCTCCAGTACACCTTTTCCTACCTTGCATAACCTAGCCTGTCTGCCATCATTCCCCAAGATGAAATTAAACTGATTGGGCTGGGTATCAAGGATCAGAACATAATTTTAAACACCATTGAAGAAGACTTTGTGATGTACGCGTTTAATATATATTTTTCAAAGTTGATGAATTTTTAGCCATTTGGGTAAAGGGGAACAAGGGGGTTGGAGTTCACTTCTAGGAGCAAATTATCTCCCCACTATTGGATCACCTAACTTGCCAAGACTGGCCAAACTGTTGATGATTTCATTATGAAACCGGTGTCCTTATTTGAAATTGGAGACTTTACCATTGATGGGAGGAGCATAGAGATACAAGATGATTCCAAGCACATATAGAATAGTAAAATTGACCAAACCAGAATCCTTCTCTCCTTTATACAGGTATATAGCCATTATTTTACCATTTTAATAAAAACTCCATTATACTTATTTTCAAGATGGAGTTGTTATTTTTACACTAAAGTGTATTTAATTGAGTGCAAATAGTCAAAAATCAAGCCTAATTGGTTTCACTGATATTTGTTATTAAATGTAAAATAAATCATTCATTGCTTTTTCCTGAGACTTGTCCATGACTACATGATGACTCATAACTCTGTAATTAAACTCTAAAATATTTTCATTTCTATTTCTTAGATCAGTCACTGGGGTTAAGTGCAAACTGTATTCAATAAAGGCTCGGTATTTTATTTTATTATCTTTCGAATTACAAAAGCCTTCAAAAATAAATGTATAATTTCACTAGTTTTTAATTATAACTATTTTGATTATATTGTATTGCATCATTCATTAGAATCTTTGCCTACATTCTTTTTTAGTCATCTATCCAATTTCACCTTTATCAATTTAGAGTATCAATTACTTAAAGACACTACCCATTATTTCTATTTCTTTTGTTTCTACCTTTAATATCTATCACAATCACTAACATTTGTTCAATAAATGTCTATTGCTTGTATCCCTGACTCCCTACCAATGGCAGTTGAGTGACTTGAGCAATGGGCAACATCTAATTCCAACTATTTCTAAATAAACTGTTGGATCTTTTTTCTAAATAATGATTTAAATATTAAGTGATTAAATCCTAATTCAATTCCACATGTATTTGAGAAATAAAGTTCTATACCTCAATTGTTTTTTATTGAACATTTTAAAATTAATTTGAGATGGTATTTTCTGAATTTATAATAGCTAGAAACATTTCTAATGTTAAAAATGAAACAGACAAGCAATCAAATCTGTTTCAATGCCACCTGCATATGAGAAATGTAAATCACCCTCACTTTCTTATCTTCTTTCTTTTATCAAATTCATCTAAAAGTGTACCATTATTTTTTAACAAAAAATACTACTTCACCCATTGTTAAGGTCTCATAGATGATGTGGGCATTAAATGAGTGAAGCATCGATATTCAGCGGATCAAAAGTGGTTATTTTCAGCTTTCACATGGTGCAATTTAACATAATTTATATGCTCACAGTTAAATGAGTACTGTAGCTCCATCCTCTTTTTTATTTAGTATTTTATTTCTCCCAGTTACATGTAAAAACAATTTTCAACATTTGTTTTTAAAAATTTTAAGTTCAAATTCCTCTCCTTTCTTCTTTTCCCATACCCCCATGCCTCCTTGAGAAGGCTATCAATTTGATATAGATTTTTCTTTTTTCTTAATTGTAAATATGAAAAGATTGTATTTTGGGATGGTAGGGAAACTGAAAGATACAAAAGATTATAAAACCACATTAGTCTTTTTGTTGAAATTTTCTAGAATTTCTCATTTTCATTAGGGTCCACTGAACTTTGGCCTGTTTTCCACTGGTTATGACAGTTGGGAGCTGGTAACCTTGAAGCCAGTGGACACCAAGTCTACAAATTGAAAGGTTCTCTTGATCTTTTTTTAAAATTTTTATTTAAGGCAATGGGGTTAAGTGATTTGTCCAAGGTCACACAGGTAAGCAATTATTAAGTATCTGAGTACAGATTTGAACTCAGGTCCTCCTGACTTCATGAATGTTACTCTATCTACTGTGCCACTTAGCTGTCCCGGTTCTCTTGATCTTGGTTGTAAAAATAGCACCATTGACATCCCTGGGTACTACATCACCTTGGTGCAGAAAGCAATAGGCCATGTACTTACAGGGATTTAGGCCTTACTTCACTATCTGCTTGGAGGGGTCAAAATAAGAATTGGAAGTCTCTGCCACAGAGAGTTGCTCATACCTTTTCAGTAAGAGACAATGTATGAGTAACTGACCAGGGGGATGTAGATTCAAGGATGAGATACCTAGTTGTTCTGGATCTCTTTAAGGTCTACATTGAGAACATCATCAAAATGTAGGCAGCTGTTGATGGAGGAAATGATCTGGACAATGAGCTTGTTGAGGTTGGTGTATGAAGGACGCTCAATGTCCAGACTCTGGCATGAGATGTCAAAGATTGCCTTATTGTCTACCATGAAGGCACAGTCAGAGTGTAGTGTAGTATGAGTGCTTAGAATGGAGTTATAAAGTTTGAATACAACTGTGGCTATCTGTGAGTCTAGGTAGATGGCAATCTCCAGCTTGGATTTTTTGTCATTGTCAATGGAGAGTCTCTCCATCAGCAGACATTTGGAATCTGAACCTGGACTGCCTGCAAAGTTGTGAAATATTAGGAATCCCTGTAGCCCTGTGCATTGCTCCAATAGTTTCTGGATGTGCTCCAACACAAAATCAATCATTTCCTTTCCAATATTATAGTCATTAGTAGTATCCTTCTTAGCAGAGATCAGATGCTCAGATGGAAATTGCTGTTTATGTATGGCAATCTAAGTCTCATCTATAGCAGAGTTCTCCAAGTTTAAAAAGACCACTCTGTGAACATGCTTGCCAGCTTCAGGCTCACTGAAGAAGTTATTGAAGGAGTCATTCCCCAACAATCCAAATTCTATTATTGCACATGGTACCATTGGGCTGGATACCATGCTCTAAGCAATATAACTTCCAGCTAGTATTGTCCATCTTTATACCAGCCTGGTCCACATTGTAAATCTAGTACTCTGATGTGAAGACTGCTGAGTCCTTTTCAGAGCTGCTTTCCACCTTTGATATTTTCCTTAACCAATTAACTCTTACCTGTAGGTCTAAGAATTTGTAACTTGTACGGCAGTCATACACTGCCAAACCATTTTAGCAGACTGGCTAAACAAGATTAGGGTACCTGAGGGGTTTCAGACTTAATAGTGAAATGGTGGGTTATCTACCCTAAACATGTGAAGTCTTACACTGCTAAAATGGGTAGATGAGAACATTTTTTTCCCAAAAGTCATGAAGACAGCTGTAGCAAATATTGTGTAATTCTTAGAACTCGTTTGGACTATGAAGATGCCAAAGTCATCACTTCATCTAGAGTCATCATCAGTTGTCTTGACACTGTCTTTCCACTGGACAATTGATTGCTTTGGCAGAGAGTGAGACCAACAACTTCATGTAACTCTGAGTTACTTAAATCCAATTCACACAAGAATTTAAAAACATGACCCATACCACTGTACCATTCCTATCTCAAAGTCCTCTGGTGACAAGCAATTTATGGAACAACAAATGTAGATACACTGGGAGCAATATTCAAAACCTTTCACACAGATAGGCTCAGTTACTAGGGTTGTTTCTTCACTAGAAGTCACAGTGGGATTTGGTAGGCCCCTGGGTGTCTGAGCTGCCTTTTTAATGATCATGTTGCTCACTTCCTGATGAGAGGAAGGGTCTAGGAATAGATGCCTTAAAAATTGTCTGCTTTCCCAACCCTGACCTGATACCACATGAAGTAGAGACTCCATCCTATGTTCTAAATACACACAAAAATGTACAAATACTTCTTCAAAGAAGATTTTACTTGCCATAGGTGCATGGAATGTGTGCTCACTCATAGACAATACAAGGTCCAATAGACTTGAGAGTTCTCTTGTTGCATGATAACTCAGCAGGTATCATTTCCAAATAGCAGGCCTGAGTGGAGCAAGGATGGCTAATGAAATCCAGATTACTGAAACTGGGATGCAACAACGTACAGACTGATGCTCTATTGTTTGTGCTCACTTTGGCCTTACAATTAGCACCAAGAAAACAGAGGTGCTCCATTGCCAGCACCAAATCATCCCTATGTGATTTCATTGATTATAGCTAATGGAAAAGTTTTGAATACTATGAATAAGTTTACTTACCTTGACAATATATTTTCCATGGATATGCATATTGATAATGAGGTTGACACATGCTTTGACAGAGTTAACTCAATATTTGGGAGACTCTAAAAGAAAGTGTGGGAAAGAAGAGATATCAGACTGATTGCTAAATTGAAGGTCTGCAGAGCCATGTGCTAATCTCATTGCTGTAAGTCTGTAAAACCTGGATAGTCTACCAGTGCCTTGCCAGAAAATGAATCTCATCTTAAATTTCCTTAAAAAAATTCTGGCAGGAGAATATATCAGACAGTGGGGTCTTTTCTGAGCTAAAATTACAAGCATCCAAATGTTACTACAGCGAATGCAAATATCTGTGCCTGACTTGTGGAAGAAAATTCTGAGTTTGTATTGGTTTGATCAATTGGATACATTGTAACACATCTATAACATAGTGATGTAATTTTGGTCTTCAATAAAAAATCAACCATAGGTTAAACCTGTGTAGTTAAGAAAAACATTTCCAAAATAGCTATGTTGTAAAAGAAAATACAGGTTTAAAAAAAAAAACTCAAATAAAAAAATGTCTCAATCTATATATAGACACAATAATTTCTTTTTTCTAGGAATGGATAACATTTTTAAATATAAGTCCTTCAGAGTTTCATTGGATCATTTTTCTGCTGAGAATAGCTAAGTCTGATCATCTTAAAATGTTGTTGCTACTTTGAAGACAGTGCATTTCACTTTGCAACAGTTAGTGTAAGTCTTTCCAAGTTTTTTCAGTGAGCATCCTGCTCATAATTTCTTATAGTACAATAGCATTCCATCATAATCACTTAACATAATTTGTTTAATCATAATTGATGGACATTCACTCAATTTACCACTCCCTGCCACCAGAAAAGAACTTTTATAAATATTTCTCTACAAATAATTCACTACCCATTTTTTAAAAACTCTTTTGGGAAACTGATATAATATTGGCATTGCTAGGTTAAAGGGTGTGCATGGTTTTATAGGCCTTTGGACATAGCTCCAAATTTTTCTAAAGAATGGTTGAAATCAGGGGGCAGCTAGGTGCCATAGTGGATAAAGCACCAGCCTTGGAGTCAGGAGTACCTGGGTTCAAATTCAGTCTCAGACACTTAATAATTACCTACCTGTGTGGCCTTGGACAAGCCACTTACCCCATTTGCCTTGCAAAAACCTTAAAAGAAAAGAATGGTTGAATCAGTTTCCATCCACAGTGCATTAATGTCTCATGTTCTCCATATTAACTACATTTTTTCTATTTTTTTCTGTATTATTAGCTAATCTAATAGGTGTTAAGAAATGTCTCAAAATTGTTTTATTTGCATTTCACATGTCAGTGGTGAGTTAGAATTGTTTAATATGGCAATAGATAACTTAAATTACTTTATTTAAAAGCTGTTCATTATCTTTTGATCATCTTTCAGTTAGAGAACTTGACTCTCACAATTTCATTTCTTCATATGTTTGAGAAATGAGGTCTTTATCAGAGAAACCTGTATTTCTCTTCATTCTTTCTCCCCTATTTATTCCTTTCTTTTTCTCAATTCTCCCTTTGTCCTAAAAATTGTTTTGGTTCTGACTATCCACTCCCAAATCTGCCCTCCCTTCCATCATTCTCCTCTTCTTCTTTCTGATTTCCTGTAGAATAAGATAGATTTCTGTGCCCAAATGAGTGTGTATGATATTCCCTCTTTGAGTCAATTCTGATGAGAGTAAGATTCACTAATTCTCCCTCAACTCCACCTTGTCCCCCTTCATTGTGAAACCTTTTTCTGGCCTCTTTTATGTGAGATAGTTTTCCCCATTCTAACTTTCTCTTTCCCTTACTCCCAATATATTTCCTTCTCATGCTTATTTTTATTTTATGGGGTTGTCATCCCTTCATAATGTACTCACACCATGACCTCTATCTATACATACTCCTAACTGCCCAAATAATAAGAAATTTCTTATGATTTACTAGTATCATCATGTAAGTGGAAATATAAATAACTTTATTAAATTACTTATGACTTCCCTTTCCTTTTTGCCTTTTTAAGCGTTTTCTGAGTTTTCTATTTCAAAGACAAATTTTCTCTTCAACATTGGTCTTTTCAAAAGGAAAGTTTAAAACCTCTCCCATTTTATTAATAGTCCATTTTCCCCACCTGAGCTCTTTTACCTTCTGGAATATCATATTCCAAACTCTTTTATTCTTCAATTCAGAAGATGCTAAATATTTTGCTATCTTGATCATGGCTCCACAATACCTGAATTGTTTCTTGTTGTTTGCAATATTTACTCCTTGACCTTTGGAAAGTGGCTATAATATTGTTGGGAGTTTTTTTGGGGGATATTTTCCAGGAGATGATTAGTGGATTCGTTCAATTTTTATCTGTGATTCTATAAACACCCTGTGATTCTAGAATATTAGAATAGTTTTCCTTGACAATATCTTGAAAGATACTTACTAAGCTCTTTATTTGGATAATTTTTAGTTGATATCTCCTGGATCTATTGTCCATGGCAATTGTTTTCCATTGTTTTAATTTATTCATTCATTTTGTTTTATTTTTTATTGATTTCACATAAAGATATTAACTTCTCTTTGCTCAATTCTAATTTTTAGTGAATTGTTTTCTTTAATGATCATTGGTACCTCTTTTTCCGTTTGACCAAATCTGCTTTTTAAGGCATTCTTCTTATTATTGGATTTTTGTACCCCTTTTCTTATTTAGTTTATTCCGTTTTTTCAATTTCTGTTTTCTGTTATTTCTGTTTTTTATTTTCTTCAGTATTTTTGTATATCCTTTATCTGACTGTTGATTTTTTATATTTTTTTGTGTGTCTATCATTTCTTTTTCCAATTTTTCCTCTTCCTCTATTTTAAAAATTCTTTTTAAGGTCTTCCCTATTCTGAGATTAATTCATATTTTTCTTGTAGTCTTTGGATGTAGGGGTTTTGATTTTTTTAATCTTCTTCTGAGTATTTGTTTTGATCTTTCTTTCCAACATAGTAACATTCTATGGTAGGAATTTTTTTCTTATTTGCTCATATTATAAGCCTATTACTTAACTTCTAACTTTGTTAATGTATACCTCTGCTTCCATGATGGATGGAACACTGTTCCAACTTTCAGGGGCTTTTTGCACTTGTTTTCAGTGTACTTTGAATTCTTCTAAAGTGCTATGTTCTGAGGTAAGGTGTTTTTGCTGTCTTCCTGATCTGTACTGTGGTCTGTAAGTGTTCATAAGCACTCTTTTCTCTCCTGTAAATGTGATGAGTGTCCTTCTCTTGTAAATACAAATTTTGGTGTGCTACAACTCCTGCTTGCCTTGGATTTGACCCTCCAGTACTATGATCCAGATCTGAGTATGGGGAAAGCAACTGAATTCTTCCTCAGTGCTAGCAGAAAGAACCCAATAATATCCTTCTGACTAAGTGTTTAATTGTCTTGCCATCTGTGGACTGAGAGCTCTGGAAGCATCCCTTGTCATTACTGATTCAGTGAATTCCAAGGCCTGGTTTTATGGGACTGGATCTTCTCTAGCATGGCCTAAGTTAGATTGTGTTCCAATTATATGTGGGTTTGACAGACGCATCCTGTTGATCTTCTGAGTTGTCTTTGATATCTCTGAGCTGAGAGATTTGCAATTTGTCATTGTTGATACTGATAAAGAAACTCAGAGTCCTGCTACTGATTTACAGGGATCTGATTTGCTCTGGTGTGATCTATGCAGGACTGTGTTCTTCTCTCACCCTGATGCTACAGACTTTTCTTGCAGGATTCCTACGTTGTAGGACTTGAAAATTATTTCATTCCATTTTATGGATTCTGTTGCCATGGAATTTGTTTTGTCATTATTTTGAGGTTTTTGGAAGGGTGTAGGGGAGAACTCAGGCTCAAAAGTAGGTGAAAATGAGCCTTATATCAAAATTTTTTATTAATAGCATCAATTAATCTAAAGAAAGAAGTTTATAGAAATTTGAAGGTGAGACAATTTTAGAAATACATAGTTAATATGCAGTTAAATAGATACAGATTAAAAGGATCTTGACTGGATAGAAAGAAAATGTAGTCTAAATCCATAAAATTCATTGAAGATAAATATAAATTTGCAAGTTCACAAGTAATGAATGAAGGAATCACTACTGAATAAAAGTCACTAAGAAAAAGATCAGAAAGTTTTAGTAGATGGCAATGTGTGTAAACTATAAAACTAAGTGATAATATCCTGCATGAAAATATAAAACAAGGAAGAGAAGATCCAACAACAGCAACAAGGTAAGTTTGGCTTTAATTCTTGGCAATTTGTCATTTTAAAGGATAGTTGATATATATATATATATATATATATATATATATATATATATATATATATATATATATATATATTTGGAATACTACATTTATGTACTATTACCATTATTCCATCAGTGTTTCTACCTCAATTATTGTTATATTACAAATTGGCTAGCCCAGCATATATAGCATCAAAGTTATTCTCTGTTGCCAGAAAGATAGTTTGAGCATATTTGCATTTTGTTGCTCAGTTTCATTCTTAGTTGAAGTGTCAGTATTCCTTGCTACTGACTTCATACCTGGGAGGCTATCTCTGAAAAACTTTCTAATTCAGTAGTCCAAGTTCTTTGATTCCTAGAAGAGAATACTCTTCCTGGACTACTCTATGATTTGTGTTTAGAGGGAAAATCAGGATATATATAGGATATTATTTTAGCCTCTTGTTTAGCACTTTATTATTTGCTCCAAGGTACAATATGTGAATAAATCTAAGACACATCACTAAGATTGTTCATCTTTTGGGTAATATTAATACATATTTCATCATAAGCTAATTTTTTTGTCTTAGCTCTTATTACAAAATTCACTATAGAAGAATGTAAAATTCTATATGTTGGGTCTAAAAAAAGTAATAACTATGCAAGTTCAGAGCAGCAGAGAATAAAAGTTATTATGATTTAGGGTCATGATATGTTAGGTCAATATGAATTAAACAAAAAAAGAAATTATAAAATAGCAATTGACACTGCAGTCAAAACAATATTAGATTCCATTAAAAATTATGTCCTATTTTAAATGAAATGAGTTCAGTGGGATTGGGGTGATAAAACAGCTGTATTTTGCCATCATAAAATCCCATTTTTTTTTGCATATAGGTCTACAGATGTTACTTTATGATTGACTTTCACAAAATTTAACTCTTATAAATTATGCCTGGAGAGCAAAAATGTCAGAATAGAGGCAGCAGCTCAGTCAATTCTCCCAAAATTATTCTCTGAAAAAACATTTCCAAATCATGTCCCAAATCAAATTATGGAGTTAGAGAGCAAATAAAAGATCATAGTAAGACATCTTTCTAATTAAAATGTTTTGGGTAGTATAGAGGAGAGGTCTGTGATGGCTGATCTGAAGCACAAAAGATGGAAGCGTCAACTTTGGGCCAAGGAACCTTAAGAAGCATTAGCAATTTTGGGAGCTCTCAGGTCAGAAACTATAAGGTGATCAGCACATTGGTCAGAAGTTGATTATGGGGACACGTTGCCAGCACTAGATATAGGACTGGACACTGTGGCAACACTAGAATCCATTCGCGGTACTGGCTCTCAGACCCAGAGTACAGATTCATGTTTCTGCTTGGCCATCAGTGACCCTGGTCATAATTCCAAGCTGAAAAAGATTATTAGAGCTTATGACTGCAGGGGAAAACATGGGTCCTTCCTATATAAAGACCAGATCACAGACCAAGAAAGCAGTAACCATACTCTTTTCCAGTTATAACACCTTGGAAGAATCCAAAATCTGCAAACCCCTCATTCTTCCAAATTAAATTTTATTTTCTCTCTCTTTTTATTATTCATTTTGAATCTTAATAACACCAAGTTTTATTTTTCAAACACTACAGTTTTTCTTTCCCTTTTCTTTAAAATACTAAGATACAAAGATATGAAAAAGGTTAAAAAAACCCTCATGTACAGACATTTATAGTGTCTCTTTTTGTAGTGCAAAGGCTAGGAAATTAAGGGGGGAGATCTATTGATTAGGGAATTGTTGAACAAATTATGGTATGTGAATATGATGGAACACTATTTTTCTATAAGAAATCTTGGGGGGGGGTGCATTTTTGTGGTGCAAGTGGATAGAGCACCATCTTGGACTCAGAATGACCTGAGTTCAAATCCAGTCTCAGATACATAATAATCATTTAGCTGTATGATCTTGGGCAAGTCACTTAATTGTGTTGCTTTACAGAAAAACAAATACACACACATATACACACTCATACATATGTATAGGTGTATATATATGTGTGTGTGTGTGTGTGTGTGTGTGTGTGTGTGTGTGTGTGTGTGTGTAGTTGATATAATGGAGGAAAGATTGTGGGAAGCTTTAGTCAGATGCAAAACACTTAAAAGACAGGATAAAAGGTGAGAGAGAATAGAATATGTATAATTCCGGAGAAATAGGATGGAGAAAATACAATTTGCAATAGCAACTGTGGGGAAAATATTGAAACAAGTTTCTCTGATAATTATCTCATTTATCAAACATAGAGAACTGGGTCACATTTGTAAAAAACAAAATAAAACAAAAGCAAAACTAAAAAAAACCCCACAAGAATCATTCCTCAACCAATAAATGATTAAGAGATATGAACAGTTTTCAGATTAGTTTATCAAACAAACTATTTAAATCATTTTTTGAAAATGTCCTTAATCACTATTGATAGGAGAAATGTGGATTGGGACAATTCTCAGTTATACATATTGGATTGACTAATAGAACAGTACCCAACCTAAAGTCAGGAGGGCTTGCATTCAAATCCAATTTTAGACACTATACTTAGCTAGATGATTTTGGGCAAGTTACTGCTTTAAAAAAGAAAAAAAAATGAATACTGTCCATCCAAAAGGTAGACTGATTGTGTTTTAATTCAGATTGAAACATGCTTTTTTCCCCATTTAATTTTTCTTCAGGTTTCTTTTCTTTTGGGGGGATATGCTTACTTTTTCAGTATAATTATTGTGTTAATATTTTTCATTGCTACACATTTTATTTTTTATTAATATTTTATGTTTTCCAATTACATACAATAGTATTTTTGTAAGGTTTTGAATTTTATAATTTTCCCCACCCTCCCCTATCCCCCACAGAAGGCAGTCTCATAACCTTTACATTGTTTCCATGCTATATATATATATATATATATATATATATTTATATATATATATATATATATATATATATATATATTATCGAAAATGAATGTTTTGAGAAAGAAATCATATCCTTGAGGAGAAAATAAAATATTAGATATAGCAAAATTATGTAGTGCATAAGATACTTTAAAAAAATTGAAGATAATAGACTTTAGTCTTTGTTTCAACTCCACAGTTCTTTCTTTCAATACAGATGACATTCTATTGCATTGGTAGAAGGAGCAAGGTTGATCATCACCCCATGTGTCTCTTAGGGTATACAGTGTTCTTCTGGTTCTGTTCATCTCACTCAGTATCAGTTCATGCAAGTCTTTCCAGGTTTCTCTGAATTCCCAGCCCTCTTAGTTTCTAATAGAATAATAGTGTCCCATAACATACTATGCCACAATTTGTTTAGTCATTTCCCCAATTGATGGACATTCACTCAATTTCTAATTATTTGCCACCACAAACAGCTGTTATGAATATTTTTGTACATGATATTTTTACTTTTTTTCATGATCTCTTCAGGGTATAGACCCAGTAGTGGTATTATTGGATCAAAAGATTGGCACATTTTTATTGCTCTTTGGGCATAATTCCAGATTACTCTCCAAAAAGTTTGGATGAGTTCACAGCTCTACCAACAATGTATTAGTGACCCAGATTTCCCTCATCCCTTCCAGCATTGAACACTGTTCTTTTGGTCATATTGGACAATCTGATAGGTATGAGATGGTATCTTAGAGATGCTTTAATTTTCATTTCTCTAATCAGTAATGATTTAGAACAATTTTTCATATGACTATAGATGGTTTTGATTTCCTCATCTTTAAATTGCCTTGGGATATCCTTTGACCTAGTATTAATTGGGGAATGGCTTGTTTTTTTTTTTTAAATAAATTTGACTCAGTTCTCTCTATAATATAGAAATTAGTCCTTTGTCAGAAATACTAGTTGTAAAAATTATTTCCCAATTTACTATGTTACTTTTCTGACTACACATTTTAACATATATCAATTTATTTTTTAAATGAGGGATGTGAGGTGAGTGGAAGCAACAGAATTTGGAACTTAATGTTTTGGAAGTGAATGTTGAAACTTGGTTTTGCATATAACTGGAAAAATAATAAAATGAAATAAAAATATTAATTGCTAACATTCTACATTAATTGCATTCAAAGTCAGGAACTCTGCTTTCAGGATCAAGATGAGAGTTCTCATAATTCAAACTGTAAATTTTCCTTTGCTGCTTCCCTCCCTCATATACACATACAGAGATAGTTTCTAGTTCCCTATGCTAATAGTGTATAAGTCATACAAATACCATTCATTCTTTGCCAGGGATTCATTAACAAAGCAAATCTAAGAATTGTCAGCTGGAAATGGTTGGAATGGATCCATTCCTTCATGCTGCTTAGATTTTTGAATTTAATTAGCATTTATTTACTAAGAGGAACTATTTAAAATCCCAGGAATTTTCCTTTTGTTTCCTTAAAGTGATAGAACAAAAGGAAGTATCTGGAAAAAAGATATCCAGCTGTTAAACTATTTACCTCCTATTTCTTAAAACAAATTTCTAAGGATTTATGAACAGGAATTCAAATTGGGGACAACATTCTATCCCTTATATTTTTCTCTTATCTGCCTTCTAACTAGTCTAGTATTAAAACACAGAGTTAGAATCTTCTTCTAGGGGGGAAAAAGTTTTTGCATTATTTTGTTTCCTTGGAGTCTTGCTTCTTATATGGAAAAAGCCCCCAGGAAAGGGTTAGGTTGACTTTTAACATAGATAAAATGACCATAGTAATTAAAATATTTTGACTACAAGGGGTGTTCCAGGCTTGGAATGAAGGGAAGCACAGAAAAGCACAAGCACACAGAAATACAGATACAATGTAGACATGGAGTTTCTGAGGAGAAAAAAAATGGCTATATTTTGATCGCCCCCTTTTACACAATTGAGATTAGTTTCACTCTCCTTTAGTAGGAAGCATGCTTCTCAATTTTAAGTTTGAGTGTCTCCTTGAAGAAGGAATTCTTCAAGGTATAAGAACTCTTTTAGGCTAAAGTCAAGAGCCTCTTCCAGAGAAAATAAAATCTTCTAAGGTTCAAGAGCCTCCTCAGAAAAACTAAATTTTCTGAGATTTAAGATTTCCCAAAAAAGAGTATTCCCCTTCTAGTAATAAACTCATTGCCTCCTGAGGTCAAGAGACAACCTTCAGAATTTTTCAAGATTTAGTTTGTTTTTTTAAAGGGATTGCTTGGAGACTATATTGTCAATTATTTTCAAAATGTCACAACAAATTCTAAGTAGCACATCAAGACAAAAATAAAATTATCACTTTCCTGCAGATATATCTGCCCATATAATGGAGAAAAAAATTGGGGTGAGGGAAGGTATGGGATGAGATCTTGTTCTCAACCTGGCTCTCTAGAAGTTAGCCTTTGGGTGGAAAATTATGCCAGAATTATCCAGAAGAAGAAGAACCAGGGATCTACCAAAAAAGATTTCAAATAATTTTAATATCCTCAGGACTTATATGTACAAAAATATTTATAGTAGCTCTTTTTTTGTAGTGACAAAGAAATAGAAATTTAGGGAATGAATAATAAATGGGAATTGGCTGAAAAAAGTTGTGGTATATGATTATGATGGAATAACATTATGCTGTAATGGTTTCAAAAGAGATTATTTAAAAAAAAACCCAGAGAAAATCTATATGAATTGATGCCAAGTAGCAATATTGTAATATTTTTCAATGGGTAGAGGTTTAACTACTCATCAGTAGAATTAAGGACTCACAATGAAAATTACTATGCATCTCCAGACCTTATGAACTTTTTTCTGCAAACAAACTGAAGTACAGTTTTCTCACTTCATTATTCATGCTTTTTATTATGTTGTGGTTAATATTGATAAAAGTTTTGCATGATTTCACTTGGGCAGGGGCCTGAGTAAAGGGATTATGTTTGGAAAAGTATATCTAAATATATTTTAAAATCATAAAATCATAACCCATAATCTCATCTTGGTATTTCCTTCAGGTACTAGGGCCCATTTCCCTGTATCTTTCTCAAACATTCTGACTTTGATCCTTCTACCACTAGTGAGTTCTTTCTGGAGTCTCAATTTTGTGAACTGTTTTCTTTATCCTTCTAGTCCTGTTACTTATCTTCTGAACTGCAAAATTGAATGGAATGAAAGACTTCATTATTTAATTTATAAAGGAAAAGGATGAATTACCTTTATGGGGCTGTTATAGAATTATGATCTTCAAATTTTTTTGATCTTGTATCTTTAAGAATAAACATTTTTGAAAACACCAATCTTATATATGTGTATGTACATATGTGAGTCTACAGAGATATAAATGTGTGTGTTAATTAATAACTATAAACATAATCACACTAATATATTTCTATCTAAAATGTACACAAAGTAAATGTGCTGTCCTCCCCACATGCACCACAATTAAAAGAATTAAGAGAGAGAAGGGTGCAGGGGAGCAACTGACTAGGTTGTGAGAGTTTCCCCACCAGGTTAATAAGTATAATAGGGTTAATTTGCCTGAGTTATCCAAAGTATCTTAACTTCTAAGGTTTAGAGAATATCCAGACAGCACAATTACTTATTATTTTGTCCTAATCTAGGTTCTTTGTGTTCCCAGATTTTTTGTTCCTCAATGTTTATATCTGTCTAATGATAAAGGAGAACTGAAGAAGAGCATATCACATGATATGAGTGAGGGAATCAGTGTCCATTTCCAAATAACATATTTTTTTATTTTTAATTTTTGGGGGGGAATGGGGTTAAAGTGACTTGCCCAAACTAGGCAATTATTAAGTGTCTGAGGTCAAATTTGAATTCAGATCCTCCTGACTCCAGAACCAATGCTCGATCCACTGCGCCACCTAGCTGTCCCTTGCAAATTATGTATTAATAAAGTTTGCTTCATTTCCATTTTTTGATGACAAGAGAAATATCAGTTCTAATATTTTCATCATATACTCATATGGATTGTTTTGTATAACCCACTTTGTCTACTGCAGTTTTTGAAGGTATTATTAACGAAGAAAGGCCTGTGGACTACCTAGAAGTCATAACTTAAAAAAAAAAAAACACCTTGACATCACATATCAAGAAACTGTGAAAGAAAATTGTCTAAATATCTTATAGCCAGAGGGCAAAATAAACAATTCTCAGAGTTTCTTGATCACCTCATTAAAAAAAAATTCCAAATATTGACACTCCCATGTTTATTGTCCACAAAATCCAGAACTCAGGTCAAGGAGAAAGTACTGCAAGTAGCCAGAAGAAAGAAATTCAATACCAAATAAGTTATAATCAAAATAAAAAAAAATTAGCAACCAGAATATTTAAAGTCTGAAGACTTTGGAATGTGACTCCAGAAGGCAAAATGCTAGGATTAAAACTAAGAATATTCTAACAAGCAAACAGCATAATCATACAGGGAAATGATGAATATGGACCTTTAAGTATTTCTACATAGTCTCAAGCTGAATATGAAATATGACATTCAAACAAAGTTTACACTAGCATGGAAAGTTAAAATGAATGATAAATCATAAGGAACATGAAAGAGTTAAATTGTCTACATTCCTCTAAGGGAAGCTGATGCATGCATGTCCTAAGAAATGCAGAATCATTAGGGTCTTAAGAATTAGACTTCCTGGATAAAAGGTTTGGGTATGAGTCTATATTACAGAGCTACATTCATCAAAATAAAGTGATATTAGATAATAGAGGAGTTGGTCAATGGATTGGATCAAGTATACAGTCTAAATAATCAAATGAATTTAGTAAATAGTGTATGATAACCCCAAAGTCCCAACTATTGTGGAAAGAACCCACTATTTTGAGAATTTTGGAACATAGTATGGTAGAAATGAGTATTTATTAGCATCGATACCAAATGCCAAGATAAGCTCAAAGTGTTTGCTTGTGATTTCAATAAATAGTGATAATAATAAGAAAATTAATGGAACCTTGAAGAAGCCCACTGTCATATGTATGGGTTGAGAAAAAGCACATGACTAAATGAGATTAAGCTTGTAAGAAATAAAATATATAATTCTGATTGCATGAAATTTAAAATATTTTATAGAAACCAAAACCTTACAGCTAGAATAAGAAGAAATTTAGGAAATGGGAAAAAATACTTTAGTAAATTTCTCAGATAAAACTTTCATTTCTCAGGTATGTAGGGAACTGAGTCAAATTTATATATCCTCCAAATGATACATAGTCATAGAGTATAAACAGGCACTTTTTAGTGCCTTACGAACATCCATGGATTTGGTTAAGATGATGGAAAAGAAAAAATGACAAATGCTGGTTAGCATTTTGGGAAATAGATAGGCATTGTTGATGGTGTTATAACTTAAGTCAATTAACATGGAGAAAAATTTGGAAGCATGCCCAAAGCTACAAAACTGTGAATGCTTTTAGATCCAAGAGTCCTGCTACTTGGTCCAGAAAGACTTAAGAAAAAGGAATAGTATCATACATGCAAAAGATTTTATAACACCTTTTTTGTGATGTCAGAGAACCAGAAGCTCAGGAAAGCGCTGAATAAGTTATGATTTAATAATATTATGGAATTTTGGGGTGGCTAGATGGCACAGTGGATAGAACACCAGCCCTGGAGTCAGAGAAGAAGAAGGAGGAGGAGGAGGAGGAAGAGGAGGAGGAGGAGAAGAAGGAGAAGAAGAAGAAGAAGAAGAAGAAGAAGAAGAAGAAGAAGAAGAAGAAGAAGAAGAAGAAGAAGAAGAAGAAGAAGAAAATCCATATAATAGATATGGGTCTATGGCTAGTTTTTAACCATACTATTTCCCAGTTTTCCTGGCAGTTTTTGGATAATAGGCAGTTCTAGAAGATAATGTCTTTGCATCTGTCAAGTACTAAACTATTACAGCCATTTACTATTGTTTCTTTTGTAACAATTCATATCCACTGTTCCATTAGTACATTTCTTAATGAGTACCAGGAAGTTTTGATGCCTTCTGCTTTATAGTTTAGTTTTAGATATGATACAGCTAGGATCCCTTCCTTTGCACTCTTTTTCAACAATTCCTATGATGTTCTTGAGTTTTTGTCACTTCAAATGAACATTTTTACTAATTTTTCTTTTATGTAAAATAAGCTTTTGATAGTTTGATCAATATGGCAATGAATGTAATATTTAATTTGGGTAGAATTTTCATTTTTATTTTATTTGCTTGACCTTACCATGAGCAATTGACATTGTTCCAAATGAGTAGATCTTTTTAAAAATTTTTTTTATTTAAGGCAATAGGGTTAAATTACTTACCCAAGGTCATACAGCTTAGGTAATTATTAAGTGTCTGAGGCCTTTTTTGAGCTCTGGTACTCCTGCCTCCATGGCTGGTGCTCTATCCACTGCGCAATCTAGATGCCCCCCCCGCCAATTGAGTAGATCTTATTTTATTTCTATGAAAAGTATTTGCAACTGTTTTCATACAATTTCTTGTTTTTTCTTGAGAGTTAGATTTCCAAGAATTTTATTGTTAGTTCAAATGGAATTTCTCTGGTGCATCTGGGTAGCTAAGTAGATAGAGCACTGGACCTGGAGTCAGGAAGATATGAGTTCAAATCCAGACAC
This sequence comes from Macrotis lagotis, assembly GCF_037893015.1. Classification (NCBI taxonomy): domain Eukaryota; kingdom Metazoa; phylum Chordata; class Mammalia; order Peramelemorphia; family Peramelidae; genus Macrotis; species Macrotis lagotis. The sequence goes on along the minus strand of NC_133658.1, from coordinate 471,636,857 downwards.
AGACACATACACTTAATTGCCTAGTTCGTGACCTTTGGCAAGTCACTTAACTCCATTGCCTTAAATAAAAAAAAAATAAATGGAATTTCTCTTTCAATGTCTTGCCCTTGGGTTTTGTTTTTCATATACAGAAAAGCACATAATATATGTGGATTTATTTTATACCCTGCTACTTTGCTGAAGTTCTTGTTTAAAATAGTTTTTTTCAGTTTATTTTCTAGGGTTCTCTAAGATATGTTACCATCATATCATCTTCAAAATGTGAAAGTTTTGCTTTCTCATAGCCTATTCTCACTGCTAAAGTTGCATTTCTAATACTTTATTGAATAATATTGGACTTCTTTTTTTTTTACCCCTGATCTTATTTGAAGTGATACTAGTTTATCCTCATTATATATAATATTTGCTGATGGTTTTAGATAGGTACTACTGATTTTTATTTTAATTATATTAAGTAATTCCCCATTTATTCATACACTCTCTAATATTTTATTTATAAAAAGGGTGATGTATTTAATAAAGAATTTTTCAACATCAACTGAGATAATCATGTGATTTCTGTTGTTGTTTATTGATATGTTCAATTATATTGAATGTTTTCCTAATTTTGAATCATACCTACCTACCTGATATAAATCCAACCTGATCAGTGTGTATTATTCTAGTCATAACTTGTAATGTCTTTGCTAAAATTTTATTTAGGATTCTTGCATCAATGTTCATTAGGGAGATTGGACTATAATTTTCTTTATACCTGTTCCTAGTTAAGATATTAGAAGAATATTCATGTCATAAAGGGAATTTGGCAGAACTCCTATTTTTTTAAATAGCTTTTGTAGATCCAAGTACTAAATAACTACTTTACCAAGCTAGAAAAAAATAGTAATAAAATTCATATGGAGCAACAAAACGGGAAGAATAGCAAGGAAACTGATGAAAAATGTAAAGGAAGGTGGTCTAGCTCTACCAGATCTAAAACTATACTGTATAGCAGCAGTCATCAAAACTGCCTGGTACTGGTTGAGAAATAGAGTGATGTGGGTCAGTAGATTAGGATAGGTTTAAAAGAAATGGCAGTAAATGACTACAACAATCTACAATTTGACAAACCCAAAGATATCAGCCTCTGGTCTAAGAACTCATTATTTGACAAAAATTGTTAGGAAAACTGGAAAAAATGTATGGCAAAAACTAGGTAGAGCTTGACATTTCTCAACCTATACCAAAATAAGTTCAAAATGGGCACAGGATTTAGACATAAATAACAATATAATAGATAAAATAATAGACAAAAAAATACGCTATCTATCTAATCTATGAAAAAGGGATATATTTATGACAAAAGAAGAATTAGATCACATTATAAACTGCAAAATGAATAATTTTGATTTATTTAATTAAAAAGGGTTTGCACTAATAAAACCAATGATGCCAAAATAGAAGAAAAGCAAAAAGTTGGGAAACAATCTTCACAACCAGGATTTCTTGTAAATGTCTCATTGTTGAAATATGTGGAGAATTCCATCAGATTTGTAAGATCACAAGGCATTCGCAAATTGATAAATGGCCAAAGGATTTGAACAGACAGTTTTCAAGTGAAGAAATTAAAGCTATAAATAATTTTATGTAAAAATGCTCCAAATAACTATTGATTAGACAAATACAAATTAAAACAACAATGAGGTATCATCTCACACCTCTCAGATTAGCCAAAATCAGAAAAAGGGAAGATAAACAATGTTGGAGAGGTTGTGGGGGGATTAAGATATCGATGCACTGCTGGTGGAGTTGTGAATGGATCCTATCTTTCTGGTGAACAATATGGAACTATACCCAAGGAACAATAAAACTGTTCATACCCTTTTTGATGCAGCAATTCCAATTCTAGGACTATATCCAGAAGAAATTGTAAAAAAAAATGGGAAAAAGACCTACATGTTCCAAAATTTTCATAGCAGCTCTTTTTGTAGTGGTAAAGAATTGGAAATGGAGGAGATGCCCATTAATTGGGGAAGGGCTAAACAAGTTACAGTACATGAATATTATGGAATATTATTGTTCTATAATAAACCATAAATTGTCAGACTCTAGAGAAGCATGGAATGACTTGAGGGATTCAATGCTGAGTGAAGGGAGTAGAGACAAGTGAACAATATACACATCAATTAGGAGATTAACAGCCTTGATGGAAGAAACTCTTCTTGACAGTCCAGAGAGCTAGGACAAATGTATTTGACTAGTTATGAACTATCTTATTCCCAACCAGAGGAAGAAAAACAAAAGAAAAGAAAACAACGTTGGCATATAGTTTTTAAAAATTATCTCTTACATATTTCTTTCCCTTAATCCGAAATACTCATGCCAGAAATGATGAATTTGTAAAAATGTTTGACAAAATATGTATCTATGTATATGGATGAGAAAAAATATGTATGAGAACCTTACAATGGATTATGTTACAGAGACACTGACTCAGATGTTTTAAGTTAACACCCTGGCTTTTCTTCAGTTTTTCTGTCTCAAACATAGTGATGTCATCTTTGACCTCTTCAATGGAGAGATAAGACACAATTACACCTTTAGGTTTATTTTCTTCAATTACTACCCCTTAATTATGCTAAGAGAAGTTCAAAGAATTAGAAGTGTTATATCTTCCCTTTTAGATTGTATACAATTTGAAGGTCTTGACTGAGATTTGCTTTGTTTTGTTTTGTTTTTTCCTTCCCTTTTTCATTTACTTTTTTTAATGCAACCATTGAGTCACCTATTTGATGATTAAATTTTCTATTCAGTTCTCATCTTTGCATTACGAAATTCTGGAAATCCTACATTTCTCTAAATGGATATCCATCTTTTCCCCTAACAGCATTGAGGAAAGGAAGGTGAGAAGGGGGGGGGGAGGGAAATTTTGTAACTTGGAAATTTACATGTACAAATGGATAAATATTAATCAATCAATCAATTAATTAATTAAAAATAAATATCCTTATAAAATTGTTAAGTGGAATGCAAATTAATTATTCCGTAAACATTTGATAAATTCACTTGTAAATTCATCTGGCCCTAGAGACCTTTCCTTAGGGAGTTTATTGATAGCTTCTTTAATTTCTTTTTTCTGAAATGGGGTTATTTAAATATTTTATTTCCTCTTCTGTTAATCTAGGTATTGTATTTTTGCAAATATTCATCCAATTTACTTAGTTTCTTCAATTAATTGAAATACAGTTTGGCAAAGTGGTTTCAAATTATTCCTTTAATTTCCTCCTCATTGGTGATTAGATTACCCTTTTCATTTTCCTGGAAATTTGGTTATCTTGTTCCTTTTACAAATCAGATTAAACTAAAGGTTTGTCTATTTTATTGGCTTCTTCATAAAACCAATTCAGTTTTATTTATGAGATAAATAAATTTATTGCTTTCAATTTTATTAAACTCTCCTTTGATTTTCAGAATTTATTACTTGGTATTTAATTGGGGATCTTTACTTTGTCCTCTTTCTAGCTTTTTTAGTTGCATAAACAATCCATTGATCTCTTTTTCTATTTTATTTATATAGACATTTAGAAAGATATACTTTCCCCTCAAAACTGCCTTGGCTGCATGCCACAAATTTTAGCATGTTGTCTCATTGTTATCATTTTTTTGGATGCAATTATTGATTATTTCTAATATATGGTGTTTGATGCACGCATTGTGTATGATAAAATTATTTTAATTTCCAAGTAGTTCTTGGTTTATCTTTGCCTGACCCTTCATTAGATGTAATTTTTATTGCATCATGATCTGAGAAATATGTATTTTTATTTCTGCCTTTCTGCATTTGATCATAAAGTTTTTCTGCCTAGTACATGATCAATTTTGATTTAGGTGCCATGTACTGCTGAGAAATGGTATATTCTTTTCTATCCCAATAACTTTTCTCCAGAGATTTATAATATCTTAAGTTTTCTAAGATTACATTCACCTTCTTAACTGCCCTCCTGCTCACTTTGTTGTTAGATATATCTAGTTCTGTGAAAAGGAGATTGTGGTCTCCCATTATTGAAGTTTTGCTGTGTATGTTTCCTTGTAATTCATTGAACTTTTCCTCCAGGAATTTGGATGCTATACTACTAGGTGCATACATGTTTAGTAATTCTATAGGTTCATTTCCAATGGTGCCTTTTAAGAATATGTAGGTTCCTTCCTTATCTCTTTTAATGAGATAGATTTTTGCTTTAACTTTGTCTGAGATTAGGATCACTATCCCAGTTTCTTTACTTCTGCTGAGGCATAATATATTTTGCTCCAACCTTTTACCCTTATCTTGTATGTATTTCTCTGCTTCAAATGCATTACTTGAAAAGAACATACTGTAGGATTCTGGTTTTTAATCCATTCTGCTCTCTGCTTCCATTTTATGGGACAGTTCATCCCATTTATATTTACAGTTAAGATTATTAATTCTGTATTTCCCTCGATGCCATCATTCTCCTTTAATATTTATCTTTTTTCCTTTTCTCTAATTTCTCCTCCCCAAAATTTTATGACCTTTCTCCTTTGACTTTTCTTTTACAAATTAAATTTTCAATTTATTTTCACTTACACTTTCCCTTCCCTTTTAACAGTCTCTTCTTCCCTTATCTTTCCCTTTCCCAGTCTCCACCCTACCTCCTTCCCTGTAGATTAGGTTTGATGTTTAAACCCAAGTAGCAATGTATCTTATTCCCTCTCTGGGCTAAATTGATTGAATAGAATTTACTCACTATTTATAATCTCCCTTCTTTACCTCTAAAATTATAAATTTTTTTGGCTTTCATGTGTGTTTTTAACTGCTCTAATACTTTTAACTAGGCATCTTCAATCACAGTTTGATTATTTGATTGCTTGATAAGCTCATATTTTTATCAATCTATCATCACTGCTTGATAAGCAGCTTTGATTCAAATTACATCAAATTGTAAGTATAATCATTTTTTACCTTATCCCTTTTCAAGTGTCATGTTAAATACACAATCCTTATACTACTTTAAATACACCATTCTTGTGCCCCTCCCCCAGGCCTGTTTTCTCTCACACATTATCCTGCCCTCCCCCACTCAGGGTCAGAGTACTTAAGGCCTCCTCAAGGGAAACAGGACCTATTTTCTTTAACACTTTACCACCACCCCTTTCCCCACACAGGGTACTTAACCCCTTTTTAACTGAAGAAAGGCCTATTTTTCTCCCACTTTACTCCCTCCCTCAGGTACTTAATCCCGTGTTAAGTGAAGCATGGATTAAGTCAAAGCCTGACATAATTAGCTGCAAAAATTTTAAAGATATTTAAATTCTGGGATACTTAGAGGTCTCACCTGAGAACTTTACTACAAATTATTTTACAGAGACACCGACTCGGAAGTTTAAAGTTAACACCCTGGCTTTTCTTCAGATTTTCTGTCTCAAACATAATGGTATCATCTTAAACCACTTCAATGGAGAGATAAGACACAATTTAAGGTCATTCTCTTCAATTACTACCCCTTAATTATCCTAAAAGAAGTTCAAAGAATTAGAAGTGTTATATCTTCCCTTTTAGATTGTATACAATTTGAACATCTTGACTACGGTTTGCTTTGTTTTGTTTTGTTTTTTCCTTCCCCTTTTCATTTACATTTTTTATGCGACTCTTGAGTCACCTATTTGATAATTAAATTTTCAGTTCAGTTCTCATCTTTGTGTCATGAAATTCTCGAAATTCTGGATTTCTCTGAATGGATTTCCATCCTTTCCCCTGACAGTGTATGCTGAATTTTGCAACATTATACATTCTGGGTTGTAATTCCACTCCTTTGCTTTCTGAAATATGCTATTCCAGGTATGCAGATTCTTTAATGTTGAGGTTGATAGGTCCTGTTTTAGTCTGATTGTGTTTCCTTTGTATTTGAATTGTTTTCTTTTTGCTGTTTGCAATGTTCTCTCCTTTATTTGAGAGTTCTGGAGTTTTTATCTTAGGGTCTCTTTCTGGAGGGGTTCTGTGGATTCTTTCAATGGCTATAATTTTATCTTGTTCTAGTTAGATTTGGACAGTTTTCCCTTATAATTTCCTGTGTGATATTTCCAGGTTCTTTTCTTGATCCAGGCTTTCAGGTAGTTCAATGATTCATAGATTGCATCTTCTGGATCTGTTTTACAGATCCTACCAGATCACTATAAGGTTCTTTATATTTCCTTCAATTTTTTTCAGTCTTTTTATTTTGTTTGATGCAATGTTGTACTCCTCTAGATTCTTTGGTTTCTTTTTGTTCACTTCTAATTTGTAGTGTTTTATTTTCTTCAGTTAGCATCTTTGTTTCCCTTTCCAGTTGTTTAGCTTTACTTTCAACAGAGTTGATTTCTTTGGTCAATTTTTCATAATTTTACTCCATAATTTTCATTTCTTTTTCCATTTATCTTCTTTTTCTCTTCTTTGATTTTTAAATTCTTTTAAGCTCTTTGATGAGCTTTTGTATTTGAGTCCAATTTATAGAAGATACTTCCTCTGTGAGTAATTTTTACACACTTTCTTCTTCAGACATGGCATTGTTATCATCATTGTCTGTAGTTTTCTATAGTGAGCACTCTTTTAGCTTTTTTGCTCACCTTTGATCTTTTACCTCTGCTGCTGGAGTACAGGAATGTAGATCCCAGCTTTCTTTTTTCTGGGGTTGTGTTCTGATGCCTGGTTTTCCATTGGCCAAGATGACTTTGCTTTTGCAGAGGTTTTTCCTCCTTTACATCCAGGTGCTGACTTAACAGTAGGTTGTTCCTGACCCAATTCTCTCTTTTACCCTAGTATTCTCTGGGCTCAGATTTTGTTTGGCATTGGGGTCCTCCCTGCTGACTTGCTATCCAACTTCTGGGACCTCTGCTTTTGTTAAGCTGTTGGGACCTGGATTTCACTGAGACTAAAAGTCTCCTGCTGACATTCCTGCACTTGGTTCTCCTGGACTTTACTTCCCCTTTCCCCTAGTGGGTCAGTCCTTCACTGAAGATCCTCTAAGATGTCTATAATTGAAAATTTCTTTGAATCTTCTCATTTTCTTGGTGGGATCTGTAGTGTGAATGTCAGAATAGAGGCTTCATTTATCTTTGGTAGAGAAAAGCTCTAGAAGCATGTTAGCTTCATGCTATCATCATTAATAGTCAGGTAAACATTGTACATACCTATGTTGATAATCATGTTTATAGATTAGCAATTTTCAGTATGAGGAATTAGGATTAAGGAAAAGAAATGCATAAGAGATAAGTTTTATTAAGTATTCATCAGCTTCTGAAGGGTTGGGGTTTTTTTTTTTTGCGTGAGTTTTGTTCTCTTTTGTTTTTCTTCTTCTGGATAGGATAATCTAGTCCATAACCACTCTAATAGAGTTGTTCTAGCTCTCTGGAATGCTGAGAGGCTCATTCAGTTTCCAACAGAAATCTATCATATCTAAGTTTTTTAAGATTTTCATCATCTTATTAACTTCCTTCTTATTATTTTATGGTTATATTTATCTAATTCTGATATAGGGTCCCCTGTTATAGTTTTGCTGTCTATATTTCCTTATACTTCATTCAGTATTTCCTCTTAGAATTTTCATGCTAATCCACTTAGTATATATAAATATATATATATATATATATATATTTTATAACTACAAAATTTCATTACCTATGTTGTCTCTTGAGAAGATGACGTTTCCTTCATCATCCCTTTTAATGAAATTTGTTTTTGCTTTTGTTTTGTCTGAGATCAGTATTTCCCTTGATTTTTTTTTTTTATTTTCACTGAAGCATAATGTATCTTACTCCATTCTATTACATTTATCCTGTGCCTATCTCTCTGCTTTAAATGAGTAAACAACATATTGTAGAATTCTTGTTTTTATGCTATCTTCTTTTTTGGGAAAATTTCATCCTATTCAAATTTAAAATTAAGATTACTAATTGCTAATTACTAATTCTGTATTTCCCTCCATAGTATCTTTTCTCATTTGTAATTTTCTCTTCCCTTATCCCTTTTCACCAATGTGTTGTTCCCTGTCCCCTTTAACATTTCTATTTCTTTTTAACTTTAATTTTCTTTTACTTTTACCTTTGGCTTCTGATTTATGAGTCCTTTCTTTCCCTTTATTTCCCTCCACTACCCCCCCCACTACACTGTAAGAAGGGATAGATTTTTTAAACTGATTTGGGAATGTATATTTTCCCTCTTTGGGTCAAATCTGTGGAAAGTAGGATTTATTCAGTATTCATACCCTCTCTTTTTACCCTCTACTGTAATAAGTTTTTACGTCTCTTCATCTGCTGTTATTTATCCATTAATGCCTAGTCCTTGTATAGTGCTTCTTTTCATGACTTCATTGTTTTAGCCTTGTCTTTTACCAAAACTCATCTTTCAAAATATATTTCTATTATTTGTCCTGATAGAAGTACCTTTCTCAAAGGTTCATAGATCAGTTGCTTGACTGATTGATAAGCAGTATTACCTCATAGTCATTAAGTACATTCCCCTCTTCTGTTCCATTAGAAATATACACCTCAACAGTCATAAAGTACCTCAAATTGTAATCAATTTATACCACCACTTTCATGTACTCTCCATGAACACACATTCCTTATGAGTACAAGCATTATGTAAATCCAAATCACTTATGTACCATTTGTTGCCCACCTCCAAGCCTACTCCCTACAATTGTTGCCAAAGCATCAAGCAAAGCAAAATCATTTCATGATCTTTTCATGTCCAGTCCCCATCATCTCTATAGTACTCCAACCATAGTTGTACAACCCTACTTAACCAACCTATGAGATACGCTCTCTCCCTCTGTCTCTATAGCTTTCTGACTCTAATACTTTTACTTTCTCCTAACCAAAATATCTGGAAGCTTCTCTCCATCTGTCCTTTTAGCACTATAACCATAATGCTATAATACTCTATAACTAAATTTTGGGAACATTGTCTTCCTCTGTTTCTATAGTACTCCAACCAATACAGATGGGATTCAGTTTTATGCAGACAGTAATAAACCAAACTACTTTTATGATGCCCTGAAGGCTATTTATGGGCAAAAGTCCTATAGTGCCTCTCACCTACTCAGTGCTGTTGGAGCCACATTGATAGAGACATGATCCTAGAAATATGGACTGAACACTTCTCTAGAGTTTTTAACAGACCATCATCAATAAATGCAGAAGTCACTTATCATTTATTTCAAGTTGAAGTCAATCAGTGCCTAGATGAAGTTCCTAATCAAGATTTTTGAATGTTTTAAAGCTCATTTCAAGTGGCAAGGCATTTAGGGCTGATTTTATTCTAGCTTAGATCTACAAGGTGGGGGAATCCATTGCTCATCTATAAGTTGACTTAAATTTTTCAAGTTTATGTCATGAAGAGCTTATTCTCCAAGCATTCAAGGATGTCTTAATTGCACATACCTACTGAGGTAAAGAAAATAGATTACTCCATGATAATCATAGGGATATTTCTCAATAGACTGATCCTTCACCTGGAAGATAGTCACCTTCCTAAAAAGCCAGTAAAGATACAGAAAGGGTTATTATAAAGCAATTGATATAGTGTTTGTTGCCTGACAACTCCAGGAAAAATGCTATGAATCAAACAGAAATTTGCACATAATGTTTGTAAATCTGGCCAAGGTCTTTGATAATCAATATTGCCTGTCAATTTCTTGATGGCATACTTGCCTGGGTTCTGGATAGTGGACAATGTTCTCAAAAATTCCTTGTCATCAAAGAAGTGAAAAAAGGATGTGCTCTTGTTCCTATGTCCTTTAGCATGATGTTTTCACCCATGTTATCAAATGTCTTAACTGAGGATGAACATAGCATTAAGGTCAGGTACCACAATGATAGTAAATTCTTCAAATTTAAAAGACTACAAGCCATGAACAAATTTTAGGGTGTATTGGTGCATGTTCTTCTATTTTCAGATGACTGTACACTCACTACAGTTGAAGTTGAGATGCATCAATGTATGGATCCATTGATTCTCTGCTGTTTTCTCTAAATTTGACCTAACAATTAAAACCAAGAAAATACACGTGCTCCATCAGCCACCGCACCATCCATATATGAAACCATTGTCTACATAAATGGAGAAGTTTTGAGTACTGTGGGGAAGTTCACTTACCTTTACAGTGTCCTTGCCAGGGAAGTACACACTGACAATGAAGTTGACACATGCATTGCCAGAGCTAGCTCAATCTTAGAGAGGCACAAGAAAGAAATGTGAAGAGAAGAGGTATTAGACTAAAAACTAAATGGAAGGTCTACAGAACCATTGTGCTGACCTTATTGCTATATGCCTTTGAAATCTGGCAAGTCTATAATTCTATAAAAAAATTCTCCAAAATTTTACTGATTAGAGAATTGCAAATGAAAATAACTCTGAAGGTTTACTTAATACCTATCAGATTGGCTAAGATGAGAAAAAAGGGGAAATGATCAGTACTGGAGAATTTGTGGGAGAATTGGGACATTAATGCATTGCTGGTAGAGTTGTGAACATGATCCAATCATTCTGGAGAGCAATATGGAACTATGTCCAAAGAGCAATAATACTATTCATACCCTTTGACCCAACAATTCCAATTCTAGGTATATAGCTAGAAGAAATCCTAAAAATTGGGAAAAGTTCCTCATGTTCCAAAATATTTCTAGCACCTCCTTTTGTAGTGGCAAATAATTGTAAATTGAGGAGAATGCTTAAACAAGTTGTGGTACATAAATATCATGAAATACTATTGTTTTGTAAGAAACCATAAATAGTCAGACTTCAGAGAAGCATGGAATAAACTACAGGATCTGATGCTGAGTGTCAGAAACAGAACCAAAAGAACAATATAGATATTAACAACAATGTGAGATGATCAACAAGGACAAGGCTATATCCCCATGCAGATAAAGAAAAAAGAACAAAACAAAAATCCTTCAGAATCTCATGAACTCTACATTCACTTTTAAAAATATCCCATGTATTTCTTTCTTCTAATCCTAAATCCTCTCACTGAAAACTTTAATCTGTAAAGATGTTTAACACAAATTCATATGCACAATAGTAAACTATTTGCTGAGAGGAGGAGGATGGGAAGGGAGGGTGGAAGGGAATTTTGTAAACTTAAAAACATACATAGGCATATGAATGTGGGTTGAAAAACTTTCATAACATATATTTGGAAAAATAAAATATCAATTAAAAATAAAGAAATCTAAACAGTCTACCAGCTCCATATCAGGAAACTTCCTCACTTCCATTTAAATTGACTTAGGAAGAGTCTGAAAGTCACCTGGAAGGAGAAGATATGAAACACTAAGGTTCCCTCTTGAGCTAAACTGCCTAGCATTCCAACATTACTACTGAGAGTCCAACTACAATGAGCTGGGCTCATTGCAAGTATACCAGAAGTATATCTGACAAAACGCCTCTTTTATAGAGAACTCACACAGGGTGTCAGAGGAGTAATAATGGGACACTCTGAAGGTCTTTCTTAAGAATTTTTTAATTAATTGTATAAAATGGGAGACACTGGCGCATGACTGCCTAGCAAGGCAAGCCCACATCAGAAAGGGTACAGCATTCTATGAAGGCAGAATGGAAGTAGCTCAAAGAAAACATGACATACATAAGCTTAGAGTAAGCATCCCAGGAGTTCACATGGGCTATTTATCCCTGACCTGTGGTAGAGCATTCTAAGCTTGCATTGGTCTTATCGATCACAGCTGGACACATTATAATTTTTCTCAAAGATGGTAATGCCATTTTGGTCTTCTTCAGAAAAGGGGAAGAACCAACTACAGTACTCTTACTCATGTAAACTAAAGATTGGAATTATGCAAGATCACTCCCTGTTCTATTTATTTTATTCCCTTCTAAGTACATAACCTCCCTCTGTCCCTATTGTACTACAACCCTCCTTTACCAATGTAACTAATCAAAAGTTATCAGTTCATGACTTAGTTATATATAAACCCTCTAGGGACCATTTCCCCCTCTATTTCACCTTCACCACCCCTTATAATCAACATCACTTCATGACTCATTTGTACTCATATTCTCTAAGTACAATCCTTTCAACTATTTTCAACTATTTAACTATCCTTAGAGAAATATCCTCAAGAGTTACAAGTGGTATCTTCCCTTCGTGATATATACAATTTAATGTTCTTAACTAGTATTTTTTCTCCTTTCCATTTACTTGTTTATGTACCTCTTGTGTTTTGGAGATTACATTTTCTTTACACTTCTGTTTTTTTATTAGAAAATTTTGGAAGTTCTCTATTTCGTTGAAAGTTCATATTTTAGTGGGTAGCTAGATGGTGAAGTGCATAGAGCACCAGCCTTGGAGTCAGGAGTACCTGACTTCAAATCTGCCCTCAGACAGTTAATGATTACCTAGCTGCAAGGCCTTGGGCAAGCCCCTTAACCTCGTTAGTCTTTCAAAAACCTAAAAAAGTTTATAATTTATGTTGATATCATATTCTGAATTTCGAAGGGTAGTTAATTCTTGGTGGTAACCCAAGGCCCTTTGCCCTCTAGAATACCATATTCCAGGATTTTAGGACCTTTACTGTTGAAATCAATACATGCTGTGTAATTCTGATTGTACTTCCTTTGTATCTAAATTGCTCCTCTTTGGCTCCTTGCAGTATCTTCTCCTTTAATTTTGAATTCTGGAATTTGACTATGATATGCCTTAGAAATTTTATTCTGGGATCTCCTTCTATAGGTGTTCTTTGTATTCTTTCAAGAACACTTTTGTCTTCTTGATCTAATATATTGGGGCAATTTTCTATGATAATTTCATGAAAAACATTTTCAAACTATTTTGAGGTCTATGCTTTCAGGTAAACCAATAATTAATAAATTATCTCCTCTAGGTCTATTTTCCAGATATTTTGTTTTTATCCTGAAAGGTACTTTACATTTTCTTTGATTTTTTAGGTTTTGCAGGGCAAATGGGGTTAAGTGGCTTGCCCAAGGCCACACAGCTAGGTAATTATTATTAAGTGTCTGAGGCCGGATTTGAACCCAGCTACTCCTGACTCCAAGGCCAGTGGTCTATCCACTGCACTACCTAGCTGTCCCTCTGATTATAATTTTTAATATTTTTTCCCCTTAGTTTTGGTCCTTATCCAGTTGATTAGTTTTTCTTTTAAATGAGTGTTTTACCTTTTCTGGGTGATCCTTTTTACTTTTTTTGATGAATTGCATTTTATATGAATTATTAATTTTTACATTTAAAGACATTGATTTATTCCTTCAATTTTTTCATAATTCTAATGCATGGCTCTCATTTCTTTTTCCTCTCTGTGATTTTTAAAATCACTTTACTCTTTTACATGATGTTTTGGATTTGAGTCAACTTCATGTATTCCTTTGAGACTTCCCATGTAGGTCTTGTTACTGCTTTTATCTTCTGAGATGGCATTTTTACCATTTCTATCTGAAAAACAGCTTTAAATGGTTTTTAGCCTTTTGGGGGTTTGGGGGATTCATTTTGAGCTCTGTTTCTGGGGTACAGGGAGCAATATAGCCCCAAACATTTTTGTCCTGGAACCAGAATGTGGTCCCTGGCTTATTGCTAGTCACACTGTTGTCTATGCAGCTCAGGTATTCCCTATGCAGAGATTTGTTTCCTTTTTTATATCCTGTCTTGGAATACACAGTGGTTTGTTTCCTACCCAGGCCTGTCTGCTGACCCAGTATCCCTAGGGAATGCCTAGATTTTGTCTAAGATTGGGACACTTCCTGCTCACCTTCTATTTTATCTAGATGGTTCCTGGTCTGAGTTGTATCTCTAAGCCTCCAACAGGCTTTCCCTATTTTCTGACCTAGCTGGACTATACTTTCCCTTTATCCTTGAAGAGACAGGACTTCACTGAAGATCCTCTGATGTTTAGAGCTGAGAACTTGTTTTACTCATTTCTTTTGGTGGGTCTGTACCTTTCATGTCTATGTAGAGGTTTCATTTAAACTTTTGTAGGGAAATCAGGATAGCTTCAAGACTTCATCTTGGTAACACCCAGGAAGTCCCCTTTGTTAATTCTTTTTGAGCAGGCAATCTCCCAATTCAGTTGACTAGGGGGTTACTTCTTTTTTGTTTTAAGGAGGACCTGAAAGTGTTTGTTGAGGCTGAACCTTTGTCCAGGGATTTTTATTCCAATCTTCTTGGGTTGTCCTGAGAACCACTGTTATAACATTTCCTGAAAAGCAGCAACCCCTCCTCACTCCACTAATTTAACTACTACTCTCGACCTTATGCTCCGATTCCTCCTTTCTTTCAAGAATCCTAATATCCCCCTCTAATAATCCCTAATATACCTTCTAAACTTCTCCTCCATCGATATTTTTTAAATCTTTTCCTAAACTATTTTTAGAATCCCCTCCTACTCACATCTATTATCACAATCTTGTTTCTTTTTGCCACTCTATATTTACTCTGAGGTACATTTTTGACTTGTTTGCGGAGGAAATGTGTAGACCTTGAAATTTTCTAACTTACTCCATCATCTTCCCAGAATCCTCTCCATAGATCTTATAAATTTCAAAGTTGTTCATATATATATATATATATATATATATATATATATATATATATATATATATACATATGTGTGTGTGTGTGTGTGTGTATACATACACATTGTTATTGATCTGGTTCTGCTCATTGTATTCTTTGTTAGCTTACAATAATCTTCAAAATTATTCTTTTTATAGTAGTGATGATACATTTTAAATTGTTTTTCCATTTCTTTTCCCTTTTCTCTTTATTACCATATTTAAATCTTACCATATCTTTTTAATATCATTTTTCATTTCCTATGGCACAACAGTTCTCAGGTATATTTACCTGACAGACTTATTCAGTCATCCCTTATTTGTTGGACAAACTCTAGTTTCCAGTTTTTTCTTCTTGCAAAAAAACAACATATATTTCTTTGCAAATGAAGGACCTTTTTTTACTTTATTTGATTTCTTTGGGACTAGATAAAGCACTGGCAAAGTAGTATCAAAGGAATGTATTGTTTAGTACCTTTTTTAATATTTACAAATGAATTTCCATCATGGTTATACTCACTCATGAGTCTACTAACAATATCCCAATATGCCCATTTTTCCACTGCTTCTCTAATTTTTATCATTATCATTAAAATTTAACTTTGCTACTCTAAAAGGTATGAAGTAGAATAACAGAATTGCTTTATTTGTAGTTTTTTATAATGTAAACAATTCAGTTTTTGAGAAAAACTGCTGGGAAAATTGGATAGCTGTATATGAAAGAAATTATATTCAGAAAAACACCACATACCTTATAAATATAAGTTCCAATAATATATATGACCTGAATGGAAAATCACATGATAAACATATTATTTGCTGATTTCTTTTGTTTTTACAGCACTTTTATTGCTAAATATATCACTACTAACTATCCAACTCATTGGGTTATTCACTATTACCAATTAAAAACAAATAAACAAACAGACAAGCAAACAAATAAATAATCAAATAAATAAATAAATGTGAAGAAAACAGCTCAGGGAAAAAATTTCCAACCCACTTGTTGAATATATTCATTAGGTAGAGTATAATAGAGTTCAAAATATGAGAGGAAATTTAGTGTTCCAAAGCTCTAATCTTTTCCACTCTGGTAAAGCAAAATTTTATACTTTTTCCCTTTTCTTCAAGAATATATTTATTAAACTTTCAAAGCATAAACTAGAGACTGCTAAAGAGAATATCTAATTTATTCACCATAGGAAGATTTGGGTATTGACTGTATCATCTTTTTCATCAAAATGTTTTGCATTTTGTGTATTACTTTCTACCTCTTTCTGTCTCTGCCTCTATCTCACTCTCTTTCTGTCTCTCTCTCTAAATATACATGCATACATATATACATACATACTTATATATAAACTATATATATACATTCATACACACATGAATGTGCATACATATGTATAAATGATTAGCAATGACATTGCTCTCTCTAGCTATGACTTCTCAAGAGAAACCTAGCTTTATAGTCATTGTCACAGTATTTGACTGGAAAGGGAAAATTCTCTTCAGTTCTAGCTACAATATTTTAAAATTTGCATGTTGTAAGGATTCATCTCAACTTGGAAATCAAAGCCATTTGTCACTGTCATTCTTTCCATACTCTGCTCTCACTCCTTGCAAGCTTTTCACATAATACAACACAAGTAAGCCACTCACAGAGTAATTATCTGAACAGTCCAAAGCCCAGTGATTTATTGGTTTTATTCTAGCCTGGCTAAAATATTAATCTGGATAATAACTGTCATTTTCAGGTTCAGAGTTGGGAATGTAAGATAGAGATTGATCTTTAGCTATCCATTTCCAT
Organism: Macrotis lagotis; assembly: GCF_037893015.1. Lineage (NCBI taxonomy): Eukaryota > Metazoa > Chordata > Mammalia > Peramelemorphia > Peramelidae > Macrotis > Macrotis lagotis. Next base: position 471,620,487 of record NC_133658.1, on the reverse strand, counting down.
AATGGCAGGCATTTATACAGTTTCTTTTGACCATACATTGAATGCTCTTCTTATAGTCCCAATAACCAGTAACAACAATAAAGTGAATAACATCTTTTTACAATAACTTAGCTAAGTACAAGAAGAAATTTCTCCTCAGTTTTTTTTCCAAATCACTATTTGATATTTTACTTTTTTGAATTAATTTAATTGGTTTGTTTGCTGTATTCATTGATATATAAAATGATAAATCATAATTATAAATGGTGGTATGTCATTTCATTGAAAAAGTTATTTGATGATTTTTATTATTATTTAAAATATGAAAAACATCCTAAGGGTGATAAACTATATAACTTGATTTGCTTCCAGGTAGACTTGGTTTAATTCTAGTTAATTTGGAATTTGCAATTTTTATTCTGAATATTAATGATTATTTCAAGTTTTCATCTTAGTTTAACATTTAATTTGCTGAATTAAATCTTTCATAACCTTTATATAATGGATGGATCAATCAATAAGAATTTATTAAGCACCTACTGCAGTAACAGAGAAAGGGAAGAGATAAATAGGAGTCAAATCAGAAGAAATTAGTGTCCCAAATTTGAAATAATATAAGTCTGTGGGTTTTTCAACGAAGAGATTAGTAACTTTGTAGAGAGTAGCTTTTGTTGAATGATGACTTTAGAAGCTGGAATATAACAAGCTAAGAAGAGAATAGGAAGAAAGTGGATTCCTTTATTACTCATGCCATTTTTTGAGGAGTTTAGCTCAATGCATTAGAGAAGATTAATATCACTTCATCATGTGAAATAAAGATGAAGGCAATAGTGACAGAAGGAATCTGACTGTAAACATAAGGATATGAGGAGAGGAAAAAAAAAACCTCTCAGCAATGGCCCTGATTATTTTTTGGAAAATGTGAATTAAAGTTCTCACCTGAGAGAGTGGAAATTCTGGCCATGGGAGATTTGAGGAAAGATAAGATGATTTGGAAGAGCTACTATGGTGAGAGGTATGCATTGGAAATAATAATAGTTATGCTTAGCAGTAGAGAGGGCCCAGTTGAAAGTATACTGTAAATCTGTAGTGGATCATGTCAACTTGATATGTATATAAAGAAGAAATGTCGCCTATTGGCATCACTGAGACTTTTGATATTATCAGGCAACCAAAACTCAAATTAAGATTTCTTTTGGGTCTCAGAGACAGATTATAGAAAAAAAGTATGATTTTTTCAATGAATAGATTATAATGTCATAGATTTCTTATGTTATTTGTGAAAGTTTTTTCTATTATTGATGATGATAGTTCATCCATACTTCCTAATCGTATGCAATATTTGTGCATTTACTTTCATAAAGGACATAAGCCAAAAACTTTATTTAGGGATTTTTAATCCATTCTGATAATACCATTGATTTTGTCAATTTTCAATCTCTGACTCTTTCCACATTACTCACTGTCCACTTTTCTGACTATCCTGGTTCTTTACCATGTCTTTATCCTTTTTTCCCCACAACCCTTTATAATATTCAGGAAGCCATTTTAAATATCTCACAGTCTATTTACAAAATAATTTTTTCATTTCCCCTGTTGTGTAATTAATATTAAATTATCTAAGACCACAATTCCGAGTTATATGGCATCAACTTCAGCCTATGTTAAAAGCAGCAGCTAGAGAATATTTTAAGTAGCTATCATTTTCTCAAATGAAATATAACTTAGTTTCATATATTGAGATTTTTCTGGGGAAATTGTTATGTCGCAAAAGGTCATGGAAAATTACTTGAATTGAAGAAGGGCACAAAATTGTGGAGATAATTTTGAGGTTTTTGTGATTAATTTTTAAAAACCAGAGTTTGAATTTGGGGAAGTAAAATGTTAGTAGACTGAAGGAAAAATTGAACATTCATTTTTTTTAGTGAATGAGGAGAATAAAAACTGATGAAAAGTACTCAAGCAGAAGGGAGAGATCTAGAGGAGGTAAAGAACATGAGGTGCAGGTAGAAAAGGCAAAATGAAAGAATTAAAACTCTAAAAGAAGACCTTAAAGAGGAATATGAGGGGTAAAAGTTAAAGGAAAGATCAGATAGCTAAATAAGAATAAAAAAAAGGTTTAAAAAAGTCAAAAGAAAAAAGAAACATATGGCAAAACAAGAGAAATGCATTTTGTTACAGTTGTATGGTATTAAAGATGTCATATGCAGAGTGACAATTCCAAAGCTGAAGCTCCAAAATGCCAAAAGCACACATCTTACTATGCAATGTACCTAGCATTACAGGGCAGTTTCCAACAATAATGACAAAAGATGAAGAATCTCACTTTGTGCCCAGAGCAGAGTTAATTTTGCAGTCAGTTGTTTACTGTATATGATATTTTATTTCTATCTTATTAAGTGATTTTTATTTAGATCTTAGCACATATAGGAGAGCCTCTCAAGTTAGTGAGATTAAAGAAATGAGGTCATTATTTGTTATCTAATTTTCTCTAAAGGACTTTGATATGCTTCTTAAGTAGGTATCTGTCATCATCACTGACTGACTAAGTCCCCCATCCCCCTGGAATGCCTGAGTAATCAAGAAGGACTTTGTTGTGGGAAGAATAGATAGATGCACTGACATCATTCTGAGATTCTTAGAGATATTTTTGTTGTTGTTGCTCAGGTAGAGGGAGTAGTTAAGACCTGGACACTTGCATACATACTGAACTGAGGATAAATGATTATATTTCATCTTTTAGATTTATTTGATTGACAAGACTGTAGTGTATCATCAGTATACATTTTTATTTGATTTATAAAGGGAAGTGCAATATTTGATTTAGCAATATGGAGGTGATGGTCCCACTTATTCAGAGAATGGATGGCACTAAGATTTATTTTAAATCTGAGTTTTTCTCATTCTATGATCCTAAAATTTGGAGAATCATTCACTGTCCATTGGTAGTCCTGAGGTTTATAAACTGTTAAACTCATTGGAAAGTATTTCCAACTCCAAAATATAACCTTTATGAATTCTTATACTAGATATTTCTTATTGCCAAGATAAATTCTTGAGAAATAATTAATCTCATTGAAGTGTTATAATTTTGAAGTATTGAGAATTATGCTATCAAAACCTAAGAATGTCAATAAAAAAGAAATGTGTCATTTTTATAGAATCCGACTTCCATTTGGACTCCATAAAGGACATTTTACTTAATTCATAGGAACATTCAGATCAGCATGTACCAAACATTTTATGATACTTGATATTATTAATTAGAGGATCAATGAATCTAAATATCTCCCAGATTGTCTATACCAGGAATTGTATTTAATTTTATAAAAAAAGATGGAAACCACATTTTTTGAGAGAAGTTAAAACTCATTTTATGAACACTAACATATTTATTTATATGCATATACTTTAATACAATAGTATTTTTTCTGTCAAAGCCAAACATGCATATACAAGCACCCATCAACAATACTATTCATTTAAAATTACTATTATAGATAAATTTAAGACAGTCAATGGCAGCAAGAAAAAATAAAAATGAAAGACTTTTATTTAAATCCAGAGGCAACTGGAAACTTTGAATGAAGGTGATATTTAGAAATGTGTAAGACATATATTAATAGCATTTCTACCCAAATGAAATTACTTATTAAAGTACCAAATAATTATTTTTACCAAGCTAGAAAAAATAATAACAAAATTCATCTGGAGCAACAAAAGAATAGCATGGGAAATGATAGGAAAAAATCTGAAGAAAGGTGGCTTAATTACTAGGTTTAAAACTTGATTATAAAGTGGCAGTCATCAAAAGTGCCTGGTTATGATTAAGAAATAGAATAATGGATCAGTAGATTAGGATAGGTTCAAATGAAAGGGAAGTAAATTATTTCAGTGATCTATGATTTGACAAATCCAAAGGTGTTAACTTCTGGGATAAGAACTCACTATTTGACAAAAATTGTTATGAAAAACTGGAAAATAATATGGTAAAAACAAGGCATAGATCCCATATCCTATACCAAAATAAGGTCAGAATGGATAACAGGCTTTAGATATGGTGGGTAACAAGAAAGAAAAAAATAAATAGATCAAGAAATTATCTATCAGGGGAGGCTAGGTGGCACAGTGGATAGAGTACTGGCCTTGGAGTCAGGAATATCTGAGTTCAAATCTGACCTCAGACACTTAATAATTACCTAGCCATGTGACCTTGGGCAAGCCACTTAGCCCCATTCCTTGCAAACAATAAACCTAAAAAAAAAAGAAAGAAATTACCTATCAGATCTAAGGAAAGTGTACAAATTTGTGACTAAACAAGAAATAGAGTATATTATAAACTACAAAATGAATGATTTTTACTACATCACATTAAGAAGTTTTTGTACTAATAAAATCAATGCTTCCAAAATTAGAAGGAAAGCAGAAAACTGGAAAACAATTATCACAATCAGGAGTTCTGATAAAGGTGTCATTTCTAAAATATAGAGAATGCATCAAATTTATAAGATTGTAAGTTATAACCCATTGATAAATGGTTAAAGGATATGAATAGACAGTTTTTATATGGTGAAATTAAAGCTATATATAATCATATAAAAATTCAAAAATCATTACTGATTAGAGAAATGCAAATTAAAACAATTTACATGTATTAGCTAGACTAAGATGGAGAGGTTGTGGGAGTGTTGGGAGGTTAAAGCATTGTTGGTGGAGATGTGAACTGAACCAACCATTCTGGAGAGCAATAAAACTGTTGACCAAACTATTCCAATTCTAGGCCTATATCCAGAACAAATCGCAAAAATTGGGGAAAGTCCCACAAGTTCCAGCTCTTTTTTATAATGGCAAAGAATTGGAAATTGAAGGGATGCCCATCAGTTGGGGAATGTTTAACCACATTATGGTATGTGAATATTATGAAATACGAATGGATTATAGCATCTGATACCAAGTGAAGGGAAGAGAACCAAGAGAACAAAGTTCACGTGAACAACAGCATTGTGAGATGGTCATTCCTGTTGGATGCAGCTGCTCTCAGCAGTTCAGATAGCTAAGCAACCCTATTAGACCACTATGCACAATATTATCCCCATGCAAAGGAAGAGAACCGAAACAAAACAAAATAAAACAAAAAACCTTCAGAATCTGATGAACATTACATTCACTTGTTTTAAAATGTCTTGTGTTTTTCTTTCCTTCAATGCTAATTAACTTACTAAAAATGACTACTCTATTAAAATGTTTAACACAAATGTGTATGTGCCATATTAACCTGTTTGCCACTGAGGGGCGGGAGTTGGGAAGGAATGATGGAAGGAAATTTTGTAACTTAAAAATATATTGAATGTTAAAAAACTTTCCTAACTTCCATGGAAAAATAAAATATAAATTATAAAAGAAATATATAGGATATCTCCAGGTAAGAAACCTAGGCCATATGATTATTAAGTTAAAACTGAGTTGATATAGCTAAAGAAATTGACATCCTTAAGTGAATTGTTCTGTTCAGCTCTAGTCTTTTCATGAGGAATGCTTGTTAAGTCCTCTATTTCAATAAATGTCCTTTTCCCCCTGGAAGCTTAGATGATTCTGATGTTAATCCTAGGATTTTTTGCCCTCCAGAACATTATATTCCAAATCCTCTAATCATTTAATATATTAACAGTTAAATATTGTGTTATCTGACTGTAATTCCATGATATATGATTTTTATTTATTTCAGATTGTTTATTAAAGTTTCTTCTTATTCTGGGAATTCTGGAATTTGACTATTGTATTCAAAAGGGTTTTCATTTTGGGATCTCTTTTAGGATGTGATTAGTGGATTTTTTTTTCTATTTCTCTTTTAAACTCTGGTCTTAGTATATCAAAGATGTTTTCCTTGATAGCTCTTTGACTGGTGATAGCTAGGCTCAATCTTGTTTTAATCATAGCTTTCAGGTAGTTCAATAATTCTTATATTATCTTTTCTCAATCTATTTTCCAGGTACTTGTTTTTCCCAAGGAGAAATTTCATATTTTCTTCTATTTTTTCATTCTAATGATTTTTTTTATTGCTTCTTGATATCTCATGTAATTATTAGTGAGGCAGAATTGCAAAAAAAATGGCAAAATTCCTATTTCTGCAAGAGTAATCAAAGTCCAGTTGCAAATCAAAAGTCAAGATGAATGGAGGTAGCCCAAGGTACACTGAATGGCTTTTGCAAGTTTTATGTCTGAACAAGTTTTAAGCACTCCATAGTTCCTAATTCAGTTGCCATTGGAACAAAATATTTTAATATACCCATTGTATTAGAGGAATGTTTCTCAAGCTTGGTGTGGTCACAGCCTTAACTCATTGACAAATTTGAGGCCTGTCAGTTACCCTCAATCTGATTTGGTTCAACTACCAGATGATTTTACTAAGAAGTGGCTTATCATTCACCTTTGATGAATATGTCGTGCAATCCTTAGAATAAGGTAAAATAATTGAAGAAATAAAATACTGTCTTTCTGCAGAAAGAGGGTAGAAATCCTTTATTTAAAAAGAAAAGAAACAATATTAAAGACAAAGGAATAGCAATATAAACTTAACTTCCACAATTTTAAATGTGAATCAAATAAACAGACAAAGTGAAGTGGAGTGATATAGTAGATTAGACATAAAGTATCAGATTATATTGCTTACCAGAAAACATATAAAAATGAAAATGCACAGAAAATTAAAAGGAGGTGCTGGAGCAAAATTTATTATGCAACCAGAAAATTCCATGATCCTCCAAAAAAAGGAAGGTGACAAAAGTAAAACAAACATTCAAAAGCAAAAGAGAGATTTCTAATGAAAATTTATTTAAAAATATATTTAATATAGTGCTTAAAGGAACTATAAAATTTACAATTATAGAAACATTAAAATTTATATGATTCAAATGAAAAAGAATTTAAAATTCATAGCAAAAATTAACAGAATTATAAAAAGATGTATAACATTGCCATTTCTTATATTTTGGCTTAGTCTAAGACAAAGAAAAGGGGAAATTTAGAACTGAAATGCTGAAGAATTAAACTTATTAAATCACAATTTTTCCTCCAATTGTTTGTGCTCCTTCTTGTTTTTTAAATTTTAAAATATTACCATTTCTATATATCTGCTTTTCTTTTTTGCAATTTTTTTATCAAAGTCAAAAATCTTATTACCTATTGGCCTTCCCATGTACCCGAGATTGTATTTTTATAATATTCTTAAGGGTACTTCACTGAAAAAAGGCTCAATTCTATAAGAGTACTTCCTTCAATAATTTATAAAATGTTTAATATAAAAAAGTGACAGATAATTGACATTTAATATACCAAATAAATAAAATATTGCTATTAGGAATGAGACTTGCTTTCTATTATAAAAGTTCACTTTCAAAATGGAGAAGGACAAATATTATAATCATCTATCAATAAAAGAAAATGTCTCAGATAATGATTTATTGAAGGGAGAAAATAAAAATACTGATTTCACCTTACCTCCAATAAAATTGGAAATTAGATTTCTATAATTTTGGAACACTCAAACATACAAATTCCATTATATAATTTTGTAGATCAAGAATTCTTATACCAATATGCTACAGTATTTTAAAAAAAGATTCCACTGGGGTTAAAGATGTACAAAATTCTGGCATCTAGTAGTAGCTATTGCTCAAAAAAATATATAGACAATTTTACTACAGCTCTGAACAGTCATAACTTTATAATAGTCTTGAGAAATAATAACATGATTAAAGGTTATCTTACTTTCCTAACTGGACTCTAAATTCCATGATGTAAAGAAATGTATCGTATATGTTTGTGTATTTCTCAAAGCATGCATATGTATACATATAAACTCATATTTGACTAAACCATGGCAATATAAGATATATACACAAATGTACACTTATATACCCATAGATTCACAAATATATTTACATGCACATGATATATATGTGTATTTACATACATAAACTTACAAATTTTCACGTCATCAAATTTATTACATATATACAAGCACACATATACTACACATATATATATATATATATGATTATATGCATGTATGTATGTACCAAACCATAATTTAAAAAACCTGATGAGATAGGTAGCAAAAGTTTTATTTATTTATTTATTTATTTATTTTAGTTTTTGCAAGGCAATGGGGTTAAGTGGCTTGCCCAAGGCCACGCAGCTAGGTAATTGTTAATTGTCTGATGACAGATTTGAACTCAGGAACTTCTGACTCCAGAGCTGGTGTTCTATCCACTGTGCCATCTAGCCTCCCTGGTAGCAAAAATTTTAAAAGCAAACGAGACTGTCACCATCTGCTTACCAAAATATGACTCCTTCTATAAAATGAAGCTCAGGAGAACAGAAATAACAGAATTCATTCAAGAGGAGAAATGAAGATTTTTAGAAATCATTTGGTCTCATGTATACATTTTTGGGCAATTCCTAACTTAAAAATCATTCTTGATATTTTAATTATGTAGGTATTTAGAAACATGAAAAATACTAGATATTAAAATGTTAATGTTAAGTGTATATTAACAGTCAGAAAACATTCAATTGCTTAAAATATTTGTAAAGAACTTGTTAAGCACCATTGGAGGGGTGGGGCAGCTAGGTGGCACAGTGGATAAAACACCAGCCCTGGACTCAGGAGTACCTGGGTTCAAATCCGGTCTCAAACACTTAATAATTACCTAGCTGCGTGGCCTTGGGCAAACCACTTAACCAAATTTACCTTGCAAAAACCTAAAAAAAAAATGAACTATGGGTAGGAATATAAAAGAATATAAAACATAGTCAAAGGAATTTATTTTTAAAGGAATAAGAGAGTTTTAGAAATTACTAAGAGGCAAAAATGGATATTTCTTTTTGTTTATTTATTTTTAATCTATATGCACATGCAAATTTTTAATTTACCAAATTTTCTTCTACCCAATCTTTTCCCATGGCTCTCCTTTCAGCAACAGTCAAATAAGCATTTTTAGAATGTGTGTGTGTGTGTGTGTGTGTGTGTGTGTGTGTGTATGTCTGTTTGTATACTATTTTAGTTTGCTTTGTCTTGCTTTATTTTGATTTTTCTTTCTGTGGAAAAGGATAACATTGTCCATAGTTGGTCTAATATGGTCTCTGAACTGTTGAGAGTAGCTGCTTCCATCAAGGTTGATTATCTCACTATACTGTTCCTAATCATACATTGTTCTCTTGGTTAAAACATGATATATTTAAGTGCCATAAGATAGGTATGTGGCATATTGTATGAAGCTTCAGAAAAGAGAGAGAAATATAACTTCTGGTTAAGCAGACTGGTGCAAAATTGTTGAAGATAATGGATTTTTATACTACAGGGAGAATTTTTCAGAGGAGAATAGGAATAGGTTAAAGGAATAGCAAGAGGACCACAAAAACTCATTAAGTGATAGTGTCTGGAACAGTAGTTATTTTCTGATTGAGTCTTTTTCAAAGATTCCTTGATCTTGGAAGGGGGATAGTTTAATATATCCTGCAATCACCTCACACTATTATGACATATTCATTCAAAAATTTAGGCAATGAAGCACTGCCTCAAACTCATATACTATTGTCCATCAAAACATTGTAATACAAATTCCTGACTCATAAATCAACTGTTATAATATTTTTATTGTTTACAATTATGAAATATCCCTTCCCACTTATTCTTAATTCTTCTTTACTTAGCTACTTGATTTGACAATATTGACAAAGCTATCATCTTGAAAGCTTTTGCTTCTTTTTATTTTAAAGATGTTACTATTTCCTATTTCCTTATCTACCTGTTTGACACTTCTTGAATCTCTTCAGTGAAAAATAATTCATATCATATCCTCTTGCTGTTTTTTCTTTAGTTCTCTTTTCCCTCATCTCCAGGTGACCATGGGTTTAATAATCATTTCTATACTAATGATTCAGAGATCCACATATCCATCCCCAGTTGTTCTACTAAACTCCAGTCACACATCACTAAATAACTATTCAATATATTGGACTGATGTACCAAAGATAAACTAAAATCAGTATATCCAAGTAAAAGTCTATCTTTTTTTCAAAATACCTAACATTCTTAACGTCTTTTGACTAAGAAAAGGTCTATTTTTTTTCCATCTTGAATGTATGTAATTTTATCATTATCTTTGACTTCTCTCTCCCATATCCCTTTTCACTTGCCAAATTTTTCCATTTCTACTTCCATTGTATGACCTGCACCTAATTTTTCGATAGTCATACAAGGGTCACTTTAGTTTAGGTCCTCATCACCCCTCATAGAAACAACTGCGACAGTCTTCTAAATTGTCTCAAGTAATGTACTGGAAATCCTATGCCAAGGTAATTTTCTCAAAACATCTGATTATATTACTTCTCCACATATTAAATTCCATTGGGCTTAATAGGAATAAGGACTTTCTCTAGCATAGCTATGAGAATTTTGTTTTGCTTTGTTTTGTTTTTTTAATATACAAATATTTTACTTGCTTTCCAATTACTTACAATAGTAGTTCCTACCAATCATTTTTGCAAGGTTTTGAGTATTACATTTTTTCTCCCTCCTCTAACTTCATCCCTCGCTCCAACAGGAGTTAATCTAATAGAGGCTTTAAATTTGCATACATGATAAGCATACATTCAATTTGAATGTGTTGTGAAAGAAGAATCAGATACAAAAGGGAGAAAGAAACGATATGATTTCTCTCTCATCAGTCAATTTGGATCAATGTACAACATGGAAACAAAATAAAGACTGACAGATTGCTTTCCATGGGGGGAGGGGAGGGAAGTAAGATTGGGGGAAAAATCATAAAACTCAAAAACTCAATATCTTTAATAAAAAAAGAGAGCAAAATACATAAAGACAATGTATAAAAATTGAAAATAAAAAGTTTTGGTCTTCACTTAAGTTTCACAGTTCTTTCTCTGGGTAGAGATGGTATTCTACATCAAAGATCCCCTAAATGTGTTCTGGATTATTACACTGATGAAATGAACAAGTCCATCATGGTTGATCATCACCCCATGTTGCTATTAATGAGTATAAAGTTCTTCTGGTTCTGCTCATCTAACTCAGCAACAATACACTCAAATCTTTGCAGGCTCTTCTGAAGTCCTCTCCTTCATCATTTCTTATAGAACAATAATGTTCCATCATATACATATACAACAGTTTGTTAAGCCATTCCACAATTGATGGATATCCCCTCACTTTCCAATTCTTTCCCACTACAAACAAAACTGCTATGAATATTTTTGTACATGGGATTTTTGCCCTTTTGTATGATCTCATCAGGATCTAGACCAAGCAGTGGCTTTGCTGGATCAAAGGGTATGCACATTTTTTTGCCCTTTTGGCATAATTAAAAATTAATATCCAGAAAGTTTGGATCAGTTCTAAAGTACACCAATGATGCATTAGTGTCCCAAATTTACCCCCCCCAACATTGACCCTTTATGGTGATATTGGACAATCAGGGAACCATGAAGTGGTGTCTCAGAGATGCTTTAATTTATATTTCTCTAATCAATAATGATTTAGAGTAATTTTTCATATACTTACTGATAACTTTTTTTCACTGAGAATTGTCTTTGCATATCCTTTGACCATTTGTCAATTGGGGAATGACTTGTTAATTCATAATTTTTCAGAGCTCCATATATATATATACATATACATATGTATATATATATGAAATTCTCCCTTGTGAGAAACACTAGTTGTAAAAATTGGCTCCCAATTATTACATTCCTTTTGATCTTGGTAACACTGATTTTGCTTGTGCAAAAACTTCTTAGTTTAATGTAATCAAAATGATCCAGTTTCTTTTTTATAATACTCTTGATCTTTTCTTTGTTCATGAATTGTTCCCCTTTTCAAAGATCTGACAGTAAAATACTCCTTGTTGTTATCCTAATTTGCTTGTTTTATTGTCTTTTATGTCTATATCCTGCAGCCATTTTAATCTTATTTTGCTATAGGTTTTGAGATGTTGTTGGTCTAATCCTAGTTTCTGCCATTCTAGTTTTACAAGTAGTTTTTATTGAAGAGTGAGCTCTTAATCCAGAATGTGGACTCCTTGGGTAATTTGGGTAATTTGCTGTTATGTCTTTTGCAGCTAATTCCACTGATCCACCACTCTATTTCTTAGCCAGTACCAGACAGTTTTGATAATTGCTGCTTTATAACGTAATTTTATGTTTAATATGGTTAGGCCACTTTTGTTCACTTTTTTTCATTAATTAACTTGATATTCATGACATTTTTTCCTCCATATGAATTTGATTTTTAGGTTTTTTTTTCTCCCTCACCAAAGTAATTTTTTGGAAGTTGGATTAGTAGGAAACTAAACAAGTAGTTTAGGTAGAATTGTTGTTTTATTATTTTAGCTCTGCCTATCCATGAACAATTGACTTTTGCCCAATTTTATAAATACGTTTTTATTCTTGTAAAACATATTTTATAGTAGTTTTCATAAAGTTTCTGAATCTGCTTTGGCAGGAAGATTCCCAGGTATTTTGTTGTCTGAAGCTATTTTAAATGGCATTTCTCTTTCTCTCTCTCTCTCTCTCTCTCTCTCTCTCTATCTTTTTTTTTAGGTTTTTGCAAGGCAAACGGGGTTAAGTGGTTTGCCCAAGGCCACACAGCTAGGTAATTATTAACTGTCTGAGACCGGATTTGAACCCAGGTACTCCTTACTCCAGGGCCGGTGCTTTATCCACTACTACACCTAGCCGCCCCTTTCTGTCTCTTCTTGCTATATGTTGTTAATAATACAAAGAAATTCTAAGGATTTATGTGGTATTATTTTATATCCTGTGTCTTTGCTTAAGTTGACTAATTGTTTCCAGTAGAATTTTGGATGATTTTTTGGGATTCTCTTGGGATACTATCATATCATCTGCAAAGACTGAGAGTTTTGTTTCTTCCTTCCCAATACTAATTCCATTAAATTCTTTTCTCTTATTGCTAAAGCTAATATTTCTTATACAAAACTGCATAATTGTGGTGATAACAGGCATCCTTTTCACCCCTAATCTTATTGGGAAAGCACCTAAAACTTATTTCCATTGCATATAATGCTTGTTTGTAGTTTCAGAAAGATATTACTTATCATTTTAATGAACAATCCATTTATTCCTGTGCTCTCTAGTGTTTTTTGGTTGGAATAGGTGCTGTATTTTTTTCAAAATTTTTTTCAGCATCTATTGAGATAATCATATGATTTTGATTATGTTGACAGTTTTCCTATTATTGAATCAACCCTATATTCCTAGTATAAATCCTCTTTGGTCATAGTGTATTATCCTAGTGAGAACTTGCTGTAATTGCTTTGCTAATAATTTATTTAAATTTTCGCATCCTCTTCCTAGTTTAGATACAACAAGCACACTATTGGTGTCATTGAAGGAGTTAGGCAGAGTTCTATCTTCACCTAATTTTCTAAGTAGTTTATAAAGAATTGAAACAATTGTTTCTTGAGTGTTTGATAGAATATACTTGTGAATCAATCTGGCCCTGGAGATTTTTTCTTACTGAGTTCATGGATGATTTTTGAATTTCTTTTTCTGAGGTAGGATTCTTCAGGTGTTTAATTTCCTCTTCTTTTAATCTGAGGCATTGATATTTTTGTAAATATAAATCCATTTCACTTAGACTATCAAATTTATTGGTATACAGTTGGGCAAAATAGTTTTGAATTATTATTTTAATTTCCTTCTTATTGATAGTGAGTTCACTTTTTTCATTTTTTACATTAGTAATCTGGTTTTCTTCTTTCTTTTTATAATCAAATTAACCAAAAGTTTATTTATTTTATTGGATTTTTTTGTAAAACCAGTCTTTTCTTGCTTTCAATTGTTTTAATCTTTAATTTTCAAAATTTCTAATTCATTATTTAATTGGGGATTTTTAATTTGCTTTTTCCTCTAACTTTTTAGCTGCATATTCAGTTCATTGATTTGCTCTTCCTCTATTTTGTTTATGTAAGCATTTAGAGATATAATATACCACCTAATAACTTCTTTGGCTGTATCCCATAAGTTTTGCTATGCTGTCTTGTTATTGTCATTGTCTTTGATGAAATCATTAATTCTTTTTATGATTTGCTGATTGATCCACTTATTCTTTAAAATTGTTATCTAATTAGTTTTAGGTTGATCTCTGCATAGCCCTTTATCCCACTTGATTTTTGTTGCATCATAGTCTGAATAGGATACACTCAATATATCTGTGTTTCTATATTTGATTATTAGGTTTTTATCCTTTAATATATTGTCAGTTTTGTATATGTGACATAAACTATAGAAAAATAATTTATATTTAAGTTTCTCCAGATGTCTATCATATCTAAGTTTTCTAAATTCTATTCACTTCTTTGTTTTCTTCTTATTTATTTTAGGTTTAGATTTCTCTAATTTTGAGAGAGGGAGTTTGAGGTGTGTCACTAGTAGAGTTTTGCTGTCTGTGTCCTCCTGTAACTCATTTAGCTTCTGCTCTAAGAATTTGGGTGCTATGCTATTTGATGGATATTTAGTATTGAAATTACTTCTTTGTCTACTGTATCTTTTAGGAGAATATAGTTTCCTTCTTTATCTCTTGTAATGAGATCTATTCATGCAACTGTTTTGTCTGTGAAAAGAATCACTCAGTACCTCTGCCTTTTCCATTTCAGCTGAAGTAAAATATATTCTGCTCCAGACTTTTACATTTGCTCTGTATGTATCTCTCTGTTTCAAATATGTTTTTAATCCTCCCTCTTTGCCTGCTTCAGTTTTATGGGATAGTTCATCCCATTCACACTCAAAGTGATTGCTGCTAACTCTTTATTACCCTTTGTGCTATCTTCCCTCCATTTGTATTACTCTCCCTTTTTCACCTTACCCCTTCTCCACAGTATTTTTCATTTGAATATCACCTTCTTCTATCCAACCCCCTCCCTTTTCTTTCCCCTTTCCATTTACCCCCTTCTTCCTTCCCTTCCTTTTGTCTGTATGTCCTTCCCTTTCCCCTCTTAATACTTGAAAGATAATCTAAGTTTTTAAACTCAACTAATTTTATGTGTTAATCCCTCTTTGAGCTAAATCTAATAAGATTCAGGTGGTTATCACCCCCTTCCCTCTTTCCCTCTATTGCAGTAGATTCTCTGCATCTCTTCATGTGGTCAATTTATCATATTCAATCTCCCCTTTCCTTTTGTCTCTTTACCATCCCCCCCTTTTATTGAGATATTGTTTTTAAATCGTTCCATCAAAGTCATAGACATATCATGAATGTCTATTACTTCTAGCTAAGTATATTCCCTCTAATAGAGTTACAATTCTCAATACTTATGAGACTCCTTCTCCCAAGTGGGCATGTTACCAGTTTAATCTTATTGTATAACTCATTTTTTTTTCTTTGTTCCCTGTTTACTTTTGCATTTATATCTTGAGTCTTCTATTTGAAGACCAGAATTTCTCTTTAGCTTGGTTTTATCTTCAGGAAATATTGAAAGTATCCTATTTTGATAAATTGCCATGTTTTTCTTGAGAGTGAATTCTTGGTTGTAATCCAAATTCCCTTGCTCTCCAGAATATCATATCCCAGGTCCTTTGATTCCTTAATGTTGATGAAGACAGGTGCTATATAACCCTGATTGTGACTCCTTGGTATTTGACTTGTTTCTTTCTGTCCACTTGAAGAATTTTCTCCTCTTGGTATCCCTTCATTTCAGGATCCCTTTCAGAAGTGGATCAATGCATTTTTTCAATGATTCTTTTGCCCTATGATTTCAGGATATCAGGGCAGTTTTCCTTCACTCTATCCTGAAGTTTTGTCCACACTTTATTTTTTCTTCAAGGTTTTCAAGTAGTTTTATGATTCTTAAATTGTCTCTTCTAGATCTATTTTCCAGGTCAGTTGCTTTGCCATTGAGGTGTTTTATAATTTCTTCTATTTTTTCCCCTTTTATAATTTTGTTTAAAAGATTCTTGGTGTCTCATGAAGGCATTAGTTTCCACAGTTCCCTATCTTTTTTGAGAAGGGTTTTCTTCATTTAACAATTTAATTTCCTTTTCCATCTGGTCAATTATAATTTTGAAAGAATTATTATCTTTTTCCATTTTCCCAATAGTGTTTTTGAGAGAATTATTTTCTTTTTTGCACTTACCCATTTGTATTTTCAAAGGATTGGCTTTCTTGTTGCAAGATGTGAATTTCCTCTTGTGTTTCTTTTTCTTTTTGATTTTCAAACTCCTTTCTGATTTCTTCCAAGAAGTCTTTTTGAAAGGGAGACCAATTTATATTCTCCTCTGATGCCCCAACTCTCTCTGAGCTGGTATCCTAATCTCCAAAGTAACACTCAATGAACCCTGCTTACCTTTGGTATTTTTTTTGCATTTTCAGCCCTTTCTAAAGGGTTTTGTGATGGAGGAGGGGGTGATTGCAGTGTTGAGATTCCTAGAGACCTTGCTCACTGGGGTTGGGAACTCGAGGGGGTTTACTAATTGATTCCACCAGTAAGTATGCCTGAAGCTTTCTCTGAATTACCTGTGTTGGTAGTGTTAATGGCATACACCTCGTAGGCCTGGGGCTAGAATGCAAAATTTGGACTGGGCCCTTATTACCATCTGATACCACAAACTTTTAAATTTAACATAATCAAAATTTTTCAGTTTGTTTATTTTATAATATTCTCTACTTTTCTTTGGTCATGAATTGTTCCCTTTCCCTACATCTGACAGGAGAACTATTCTTTGTATTCATAATTTGTTTGTAATATTGTCTTTTATATTTAAATCATGAATTCATTTTAATCTTATCTTGGCATAGGATGTGTGATGTTGGTTGAATCCTAGTTTCTGCCATACTATCTTCCAGTTTTTCCAGCAGTTTTTATTGAAGAGTGAGTTTTTATCCCAGAAGTTGGATTTTTGGGGTTTATGAAACAGCAGATTACAATAACCATTTCTTTGAAAATCCAACTGTTTCCCTGAAAAACTATGTTGAATTTTGTAGGTTAGTTCATTCTTGGTTGTAATTCAAGCTTCTTTACAATCCACTTTATTGTTTTCCAGGTCCCCCAGTTCTTTGATGCTGAACTGATAAAGTTCAAGTAATTTTAACTGTAGTTCCTTGTCATTTAAATTGCTCTTCTTCAGTTGCTTGCAGGGTTTTCATCTTTACCTAAGAATTCTGAAATTTGGCTACAGTATTCATTGAATTTTTATTTTGGATCTCTTTTTGTTAGGTGATGGATGTCTTCTTTCATGGACTATTTTATTTTCATCTTCTGGGATATTAGTGAAGTTTTATGTGATAATTTTTTGCATTATATTATCTAAGTTCTTTTTCTGATCATTATTTTCCAGGTAGACCAGTAATTTATAAATTATCTCTCCTGAACATATTTTCCAAGTTGGCTATTTTTCCTAAGAGGTACTTTACATTTTCCTCCATTTTTTTTCAGTTTTTGATTTTGTTTGATGGAATCTCATTCATTTCTATTTGTTCAACTCTAGGTTTTATTTTTATTTTTTTGCAAGGCAATGGGATTAAGTGACTTGCCCAAGGTCACATAGCTAGGTAATTATTAAGTGTCTGAGGTCATATTTGTACTCAATTACTCCCTACTTCAGGACCATTGACTGATGTAGTTGATCCCTCAATTCTAGTTTTTAAGGTTTTATTTTCTTGTTATCTTTTTGCTCTCTTTTTCTAGTTTAATAATTTTATTTAACAGCAAGTCAGTTTTACTTTTAAAATTCATGTTTCATTCAGTATGGGTGAAACTTTAACTGGGTGAAGCCTCCCTCCTAGTTTCAATGAGTCTTTTCCCCCAAAGCCTTGTCAGTAAGAGTTGTTAAGTTTCTACTTCCCCAGGCTCAGGTGGTAACAAACGTTATACAGCACTATGCTCTAACATCCCCCCACCCCCAATGGGGAAGTATACAGAATCATCTCTCTCTGATAGGGTAAAACAAATTTTTTCTCTCTTATGGGGTAATACCGAATCTGAATAATTATGCAAATAGAGCTTGAAAATCCTTTATGCTGATTGGCTAAATACTTGCAGAAAGATTGTGAGTCCAGTTATCTAGCCAATAAGTGGCAGGTCAGGGGGTATTGACTGCATTAGGGAGTAGGATAATAGGAGCTTACATGCCTCTCTATTTTGTACTCCTCCTGGAACTGTAACTCATGTTAAGGAGATTGTGTCCTTTACTTCAGAAGAGCAAATAAACTCCTTTTTCTTCTCCAGTCTGGGTTTTCTGATTATTCTGTTTAAGGAGACCAATGCTGTAACAGATTCTGTCTATGATGTAGGGATGCTTATGACTTTTGAAAATTGTACTTACATCAGGACACATGAAAAGGAATATACTTTGACAGAGGATACAAGATAAGTATAAAACAATCAAAATATGAAAAAAGAGAATTATACCAGGGTAAATCACATTAAAGGATACATAACAGAATAAAATAAGGCAAAAAATACCTATTTTAGTACAGGTAAAGAATGAATGATGTTAACCCTGGGTAAATCTTGCTCTCAATAGACTTGGCATGCATTGCGAAATGGGTTTAGACATTTATCTGACCCTACAGGAAAGTGGGAGGGAAGTGGAAAAAAGAAGATAAGGGTGAAAAAAAGGAAAGGGATAAGTAAAAGTAAAGTCAAAATAAAGAATAATGAAGTAAAAAGGAAAAGAAAAATCTCAGTTTGAAAAAGTATGAATGTTGAACACTATCTTTTCATATAATTTGAAAAATTTAAAAATGCAGATTGATAAAACAGTGTATATAATAATAACTTTGTTTGCATATAATAATAGTAATAGTAATAATAGTAATAATAATAATAATAATAATAATAATAATAAATAATAGTTTGTCCTTCATTCACAAAGAAGACCATGACATCAGGGAGATAATATCATAACAAGGACATGAATTGGATTTGAGTGGGTGGGTGCTGTGCTAAGTCACCAGCCTCACTTCATCTTCCAGAATCCATCTTGAACCAGTGGTCAGATATGAATCAGGATGACTGCAAAGGGTCCTGCATGAGAGGCAATCGGGGTTAAGTGACTTGTTGAAGGTCACATAGCTATTACGAGTCAAATGTCTGAGACTGGATTCGAACTCTCTCCCTCCTGACTTCAAGGCCAAAGCTTTCTCCACTCTACTACATAGCTGTCCAATCCACTACTCCTCAGCTTAGGAGATGAATAACAAGATTGGAGCTTTAATTTGGTACAGGAATGCAAAAATAAGAAAATAAATAAATGATAGATGATAGAACATTTATTAAAAACTTATCATGTGCTAAACCCAAGGAATTGGTGTTAAGAAAATAAATTAGGAAATTTGGAAGTAGAGTGTAGGGCATAGAGGAGCAAAGGATATTTTTGAGGAGGCAGAGAAGGGTGGAAAATGGGTTAACTTCAGAAATAAATGCCTGAGGTCCTTCATGAAAGGGGGTCTAGGCTGGTGACTCACCAATCACAAGGGCAATTTTCATCATTGAAAGATCTGAAGTATGGTCCTGTGAAGAAGGTGGGGAAATAATGAGATTGAATTGAGCCAGAAATGAAGATATTTGACTAGAAGGACACAATAGAATGAAGATTTTTTTCAGGAAGCAGTAGGATGAAGGTTCTTAAGCAATGAAGTAACAATCATAAATGAGATTTTAAAAGATCAGTCTGACTATGATATGTATGATTCATTGAAAAGGAAAAATAGTCTAGGGGTAGGGACCAGTAAAGATGTTTTTTTTTAAATAATTCAACTATTTTCATAAGGCCTAATTGAAATAAATATTTATATACTAAGAAGTTAGAGAATTTTAGGAACTTATTTAAACAGATTTCATTGGAAATAAAAAAGAGATTCTTAGGTAGAGACCTCAAATAGGATGTTATAAATAGAAACTAGAAGTAGAATAATTCTGGAGAGATAATGTACAGTGTAAGTAATAAGATCATTCCTTCCATTATTTTGTGTATTTTTTCAGAAAAAATAAAAAAAAATTCTTTTACTACATTGGTGAGTTTTTTCAATTTGCAATTTTTGGTAAAGAAAATGTAAACTAAGTTGCCTATGCCTTTGTATCCTTTTGAGAGAAAAACAAAAACAACAGAAAGCAAAATGATCTCTGAATTTATTTAATTAAAATATAACAAGAATATTTTTCTGGTATCCTTGAGTATGACAGTACAATTGCCTGAGTCATCTCTATCACAATTAAAATACAGGAAATTTATGGTATAGATTACTAACAGCATGGCAAGAATGACAACCAATTAAATTATAAATATATTTAAGTGATCCTCATGTGATCTTTCCTAGCTAGCCCTTCCTTATTTTAATGCTTTCTCAGCTTCCCCATTATTCCTCTTTGAGAAATGAAATGAAAGCCGTGAAATACAGTTATTAGAAGTACAACCTCAATTTGCATTGATTTGTTTAATATTTAGAACAATTTAGAACAATGACCTTGGTGCATGAAAAATTCTGAACCACACAGAAAGATTAAACTTCCATTCAGAGTAATATATTAACTTAATCAATATCATGTCTTTCTCATTATTAAACACACACACACACACATACACACACACACACACACACACACACACACACACACACCATATACCATACACAAAAAATACATAGGTTAATACATAAAAAAGGAAAAGAAAGAGTTGACTTCATGCAACTTTGAATAGTATTAAAATTAATATCTAATAAAATCAGCAATGTTACTATACTTGCTGGAAATTAGAATCTAGACAAGTGGTCTCTAAGATATTTGGTTAAGTTTATTTATTTTTTAAGCTGTATTAACTTGCAAGTATGAGCTCTAATTCCATGATTATTGCAAATGATTGTATAAACTTTTATACACAATATGTTGTACATATTATCAAAAACAATTTGTTATTCCCTCTTTAGCTATATTAATCCTAGTAAATTCCACTAATTATATTATGATTGTAAAAGAACAATGGAACGAACATTTTAAAAATTAAAACTTTGTAATAATGCCCAGTAGTTAAGCACCAGTTATAACATTTTTGTTAGTCCTTTTCCATTCTGTGGTATCATAGATTATGATAATTATTGCCATTACTATGGGAACGAGCAGACATTTTAATGCCATATCTAAAAATATTTTAAGCACAATTAAGACACAGGAAAGCTATGGTATTGATTACTAACAGATTGACCAGAATGAAAACCAATTTAATTATACTTTGAAGAGTTTCTTATGTGTTTTCTAAACTTTCTTCCTCATCAATATTTTCTTAGCTCCCCCATCATTCTTCCTTCAGAATTCATGAAATACAAGTCAAGAAATATAGCCATTCCAATTCTATTTAATAACATACAATTGGAAGTTATGTTGCTTGGTTTCATTTCATAGGTTTCATAAAGTTTCTATGAACTAGCCTTAGAGTCAGTGACTTTGAAAAGGAAGTTCTCTAGAAATAAGTGAAAGAGACTTCAGAGAAATGACCTCATTTTGTACTTGATGTAACTAACATTCAGAGAGATTAGATGATTAATTCAAGTTTTTACAAATGATAAAAAAGGAAGACTTGTACTATATCCTATGACTTAATGATTTTTACTTTGAACCACATGGTACTGGAGAGCTAATATGATTGGATTATGAAAAGACTAGATCAAAAATCCCCTGAGAGGTGGCCCCTACAAAATGTGCAATGCTTTGATATAATGTGGAGATCATGGAATGAATAATAAATTTTTCATTTCTCTCTCCCAATCCATCATTATTTTTACCTTCACTCACACTATCTAGACTCAAAGTAGTGCAACAGCAGGTCAAAAACACAAAAGAAGAACATATAAAATATTGTGATTTTTGCATCCAAAGTTTTGACATAGAGTTCCAGAATATTTTTTATTAAATTTTTTCATTCATTTTCATCCAGATGCAGATGTAGATTTTTACGTTACAAAATTTCCTTCCAACCTCCCTTCCCACCCCTTTACCTTTAGTGGTAAATAGTCAGGTTAACATTGTACATACATATTTTGAGAAAAATGTTTAGAGGTTAGTAATTTTCAGTATGAGGAAATAGGATTAAGGGAAAGACATACCTAAGAGATAATTTTTTACAAAATGTTCATCAGATTATGAAGCATTTTTTTGGTAAGATGTATTTTATTTTTCTTCCTCTGGATGGAAATAATATAGCTCACACCCAGTCTAATAACATTTTCCTAGCTCTCTGGATTGCTGAGAGCTGCTTCCACCAAGGCTATACATCAAACAAATTGTTGTTGATATGTACATTGTTCTCTTGATTCTACTCCCTTCACTCAGTATCATATCTTGTAAGTGATTCCATGTTTCTCTAGAGTCTAACCATTTATGATTTCTAATAGAAGAAGAATATTCCATAGTAATCATGTACCATATGTTGTTTAGCCATTCCTCAATTGATGGGCATCCCCCCCACCCAATTTCCAATTCTTTGCCACTACAAAAAGAGTTGCTATGAATATTTTGTAACATGTAGGACTTTTCCTTTTTTAAAATTTCTTCAGGATATAGACCTAGAATTAGAATTGCTGAGTCAAAGGTATGAACAGTTATATTGCTCTTTGGGAGAACTCCAAGATTAATGTATAATATAGTTGTTTGAAAGGTTGTTGTCTTTTATTCTGGAAGAAGACTAAAATGACATCACTATGTTAGAGCTGTAGAGTGTGTCTGACTGCAACTGACCAGAGCAATATGAGTTTAGAAATCAGGCATATAGGGCATCAGGACACCTGGGGTAGATTCTCCAAATTTTCACATTTAACATTTCTTTTGAACTACTTCATTTCTGCTTTGTTCACACTCAACTGTCCTGTGCCAATGTCTCCCATGTTGCACAATAAATTCCAAAGTTCTTAAGAAAGGAC